>NC_043984.1:22860514-23160514 GCF_902150065.1 Myripristis murdjan
CTATCTTCACTGTATCAAAGATTATAGATTAGGTGTTGCTCTCAAAAAAGTACTGGCCACCCATGCTTTAATTGGTTTTTCTGCTAGGTGAACTTTGACCCAGTGCTTGTTGGCAGTCACGGCTCACCCTGCCTGACCCCCAAAATCCAATCAGCTCCTTGCAAATGTACCTAATAGCATTAATAAAACATTATTTATACAAACTGGTACAGATGCACCGATGTGTCTAGTTGGAGACATTAGAAATTGTTTCTTCCTTTTCAATGCAATATAACCATTATTAAATGTAACTCTGTAAAAATGAGTGTGTTGCTATAGTGACAGGTTTAACAGTTATAATACTTAGAGGAAATCTATTTCAATACCTAGGAGCTCTTATATTAACAGATGAGTCAGCCCTTTGTTTAATCTGAATTACAGACCAACGAAGAGTCCAAAGTTCAATGACATCAGAAGCCTAAATGCAACATAAAGACTTGGCAACACAGAATTCTGATTAATGAGGATGTGGCCCTGTTGCACTGGCTGCAAAGAGGCCTCAGCATCAGGACATCCACCAGTCTGGTACACGCTGAGGTAGCTGAGCTTACTGATAATCAATAGCACCACTCAATTGCTCTCTACCCAGACATCTGAGGTGCTCCTCAACTGATTGACCTACTTTTCAGTATAAAAACCAAACAGCCTCTCCCAGCCTCACTCTCACCAGGAGGAAGAAATCCCAGTTGTGGAAAGGCCTGGCAAGTGACTGTGGGCCACAGATAAGAGAACTGCCTTACATTATTTGGATTGACTGGACATATTAGACAGTGGAATGGAGAGAGGATGGCTGACTTCATGTTGATTGTGATTAGCAGGAGAGGAATGAAGGACAGAGGAAAACGCTGTGGCCAGACATTATGGCCATAGGATCGAAGCTTCTGCCTTGCTTCACACCGATCATGCCATCTGCCTTTATTTCTCTCTGGGAGCCAAGTGGTTGACTGATGAGCCGTGTAGGAGTGTAAACTTGAGCTCAAGAAAAACCTCAGGTTGGATTTTGGTCCCAAACCATTTTCCACCACTTTTTAAACAAGCTGCCTTTTTGCAGAACTGTCAAACTGTGTCATTCATATTCTATTTCTGACGTAAGTGTACCTCCTTTTGGCCAAGCTTCCCACAAAACAGATGCGCTGAAAATGACACAGTTTTTAAGATCATGTATAGTGAGAAATGGTAACACACTGACAGTAATATCCCAAGAACTGGGTGACTATGGTTGCAAAAAACACCAGTTGGCCATGAAATATTCTATATTCCAAATTCAAATCAAAAGCAATGCACCACCACACAAATTCCCCGCATAGTGTAAGAGACAGGTTCACGCACAATGATTTGCCATAATTTTATTCACTGAAAAACTACAGGCCATAACAAGTTCAAAACATATATAAGTTCAAAATGTATTTTTATGGCATTGTGGTTTATGTTTGCAACATTTGCAGTTCTTTTTTCTTTCTGTATCACCCCACGCCAACTTCATTGCTCCACATATCTAGTCTGCTAGAAATCCTCAGCGGAAAACCAACAACACCCTCACCACCACCACCCCAATATCCACCAACCCTTCTCCAGTCACCACTGGCTTTGATAATGATAGGCTGTCAAACTCAGAGGGTGTACCCTGAGGTAACAGCCCAGAGGAAACAGCACTCATCACTGCATGGAGACTTTGGAGAATGTATGACAATAGGGGAATAATGGAGAAGACCCAACACAAAGTCTATTCTATTGAATAACAATGTGACCTACCCAACATCTGTGCATGAGACTCAAAACAAACAATTTTTTTTAGCATCTGTGATGCCTTTAACTGTTAGATGAGGAATTTCAATGTGACAGAATGATTTATTACTGTTGATTCTTTATGCATTAATAGTGTCATACAGAATTCAGAATACAGAATTGCAGTGCACAAAGGGAAGAAAAGGATAAGGGGTTAGGGAGGAAAACCTTTTTTTTTTTTAATCACCATCCTTTCCATCCTCATTTTGAATCTCAATCATGATCTTTACAAATCTTGCTCTGTATCTATTCACCACTGCCTACTAATAAAGTGGAGTTGCATGGGGGGGTGAGGGTCTTTATTATGATTAGAGTACAATAAACCTGTTGGGTGGTGCATGACAGTAGAGTGGGAGCAAATACATAAATGTATCAGGTTCAAACATAATTTTCATATGATTATATTAAACCTTCAGTAAAGTTTTTTTCTGTTGCCAGTGTATTTCAGTTCAATGGATGGATGGATGGATGGATGGGTAGCATTTATTTAGTGTTATTAAGTGTGAATTTACAAAATCTATGTTTCTCTGAGGTGAATTTTCTTCCACTCTCATACACCCACAGCCACACAGAACAGCAGTGATCCTTATCTTCCCTTTTTTTCTGCTTCACGTATCTGCACCACTAATCTGCATTTCTGTCCCCCTCTTCAACACATATAAGTATGGGTGTGCACATGCACACAGTGTCAAGTGAAATCATCTCCAGAGATGTGGGGGGTCTACAGAGGGGTACCACGGAGCACTTTCAAAATAAGACTCGTTATTTAGCTGAATGGTGCCTAATTGCACATCACTGAGGCGTGTAACTCCAGCCCCCACATGATTACAGTTGTGAATTGTTCCAAAACTATGAAGGGTTTAGGGGTGAGAAACACTTGGCTAACCTTCCTCTGTACCTCTAAACTCATTCTCCGCCATTTGCTACAGAGCACAGCCAAGCAAACAGGGGTGTTCATTCAGTAAATTGAAACATTCCACTTCCTTGCCAGGGCATGGTTCTTTTACATTTAAGCTGAGAGATGCAGCAGTGAGCCTCTCTGAACGTCAGAAGCCCCATCAATAATGCACACACAGCTTGTTATAGCTCAGACTCACTCTGCCTCGATGGCTCACCAACCTAAAACCCAGCATCAAAGACCAGAAAAGAGTGTTTGTGTGTGTGCTGGTGGTGGGAGTGGGGGGGCACACATGCAAGGAGAGGAGTGCATATGTCTGAGAGAGGCAAGGCGTTGAAAGCGCAGTCTTGACTTGAAAGAGGAGGGAGTGACTGTTTATCCCACTGAACAGGATCAAGGCTCATTTGGAGCTTATTTTCCTTTTTTTCCTGGAGTACTTTCTGAAAGGGAAATGGCTTTGCACTTAGAGAGAGACCTGGACTAAGATTGAGGTCAGGGTATCAGGGCACTATGTGAATGTGATGTAAACCTTTAAATCTTTAACATCCAGTACTTTGTACAGACCACAGGAGGAGGGGCGGAGGGGGGGGCTTTCAGTGCTGCACTGGTATTGGAAGCATGCAGTGGTAAGGGCACAGTAGGCTTTAGTGTAAAATAGCCCTCCAGTTTACCTGAAGAAAAAAATGTGTTCAAATATGTGCAAATAAACAAACATCACTAAATATTGTTTACCTGTCCCTCTAGAGAAAGCACATTGACTAGGAAACAAGTATGTCTTGTATGTACACACACACACACACACACACACACACACACACACACACACTTCAGTTCCAATTCCATGCATCCAACATTGGGTAATTCTGCCTTCAGACATACTCTATTACATCAAAATGATAAAAAAAGAAAATAATAATAATAACATTAAGAATAAGAATAATGAGCTAATATGAGCACCGTCGTCCTTGCAGATTTTCCCCCTTTGGTTCCAAAGAAAAACGGCAACGTAAAATGTAATTTTTTTTTAAATCAAATCTTTGGATCTACAGATGTCATCAGTGGCTTTTATCAGTTCCCTACTTCAGACGAGGGCACAAATCGTAAATGCACTCCACAAATCAAAAGATGCGAAGCTTAGCCTATGTTTGATTATTATAACGACGCTGACTAGAAAAGTTTGCTACAAGGAGGACCGGATTCACTGCATATACTAAAAAAACCGTACAGATCACAGCCAAGCTCTCTGCCCACACCCAAAACCTGAGGCTTCTCCTTTAAACACGGTCATACGAAACGAGTGTCATGCGCCTTTTTCCAGCGATCTGGAGACGCTGTGTCCACTGGATTTTGATAGTCTTCTCTCTCGCATAGTGGTCAGTGTTGAAACATACGGACTGAACAAACGCAAACGCCACAGAAAGGGTGGGGCCAGCAGAACTTTTTGTAGTATGCAGCCTGCGCAGTCCTAACTTTCCTGACCGACGATTGCGCACGCGGACGCAGCCACTCACCTGCAGGAGACGGTGATTTCTACTTTGGTGGCGGGAATGTTGCCCGTGATCGGGTCGAACTCGTACACAGATGCCATGTCCTCCAGCTTGTCCATGACGTCCCCCTCCATCAGCTCCAGCGCCAGAGCTCGGGGCGGCTCGGGTCGGATCCGAGAGTCACACAGCCTGGTCCCGATGGAGCGCGTCGTGTCCCCGGTGACTCCAGAGACCAGATCAGAGACCAGACGGCCTCCGGTCCGACCGGGTGAGGCAGCCACTTCACAAATCTTGGAGATGGGGAGGGAGGGATGGAGGCTGGCAACGTGTGGACACTGGCACCCGCAAAAGCGCACTTGGCTAACTGCCCATGCAGCGTGAAATGCGGGGACACTATCTGATCTTAATGTTGCGCCCTCGCCGAGCGGCAGCACATCGCACGGACTGGTGAACAGCTCTCCCTGCGCCTTGTCTTCAGTCTCTGCACACAGCAGACCGTGTGGAGAGAAAAGACCAGATACACTCAAACCCACCCATCCTCCTCCCACTCGAAATTACGCTCAAGCGTTGGCAACCCTGCCCAAGCCCCAGCGCTGTCCGTCCTCCTGCAACAGCCTCTGTATCATTCACCACTTGAGTGTTTAGCCTTTATTATGTCATGATTAAAATAACGCGCTAATATTAACCATTAAGAGTTTACTGGGGGAGTGGAGTGAAGAACTGTGTGGTGTCCGCGCTAATGGTGAACAACGACAAGCCCATCATGAAGATAGAGAACACAGTTTGCTGTAAAGGCTTTAAAGAAACTTACTCCATTTGCTTAAGTACTTTTTATTACCAACACATCTGAGACACAAGTGAGAGAAAATTGCTACATGCGGTAGTACAGAAGAGCGGATTTTTTTTCTTTCAGCACCACGGGAGTGAACAGCTCCCACTGCTATAGCGCGAGCCATTCAGCTCAATAATGATAAGAAACTAGGAGGAAAAACTACTATCTATGAATGGCTTTAACTTTTAATCTGAAATTAGCACTTCACTCAATGATAATACCATCTGAGTAGACTCTGTACTCTGAACAAAGATATTACATCAAAACTCCGTATATGGCTCTATACGTTATATTTAACTCTCTCGTCACTGTTGACTGGAATTCAGTCAGCTAAGGTGAAGGAGGCATGGGCATGATGTTTTAATACATGCTTTTATCCGTTACAATGTGTGTGGCTCACTGATTTAAGATCAATATTAATTATAGGGAGAGAATTATATAGCGATTTAATGGCCACCATCCATCGTTAGTCTATTGTTTGGTGCTAAGGCTTGCCCGATAAACCTTATTGTAATGAATATGCAAAACTGGCTACAACTGCCTGCCAAGAAAGTGATGGGTTTGTCAGTTTTTGGCGAACCGCGGTGCTTAAATTCATGCAATCTATGTCATCCTCTCTCCGCTGCCTCTCTGTTCATCTCACTCTCTTTGTCATTCTCTCTCTCTCTCTCTCTCTCTCTCTCTCTCTCTGTCCCTCTCTTTCTCACACATACACACACAGATAGCCTACACACACACACACACACACACACACACACACACACACACAAAACACTCACACTTATGAGCAAGCAACTGTTTTCCTCAAAGTTCTTAGTTAGGTACCCGATTACATCAGGGAGGACATCTCTTCTCACTAACTTAGAAAACAACAGTTGGCACTAACTTTGCGAAAACAAGGACATCATCTCCGGATTTCCAGGCTCATCATGTCTGTTTTGGCTTTTCTGCACTGTCTATCCGTCTGTCTCTCTGTCTGTCTCTCTCTCTCACTCACTCTCACACACACACACACACACACACACACACACAGCTCTAAAACATTTTCCTACTTAAATGAGTCTACCAGCACATAGCTCTTCCTGCATAGAGCACCCAACGTCTGGATTCTGGAAATCAATTTATGTCGGCACAGGACATGCTTCTGCCCACACAGCCCTCCAGCTTAGCAGCCTAAACACAAACACACACACAGACACACACACACACACACACACATACTCATAACACATACTCGCAAATGTGCACACATTATTTTCACATATGCAGCTGAACTGAACTACCCATTAACACACAGATAAGGAGGCACACACATACACACCCCTTCCCTTATGAGTCATGTCTTTTAAGGGTATGCTAGTTAGTGTGGGTGAGTACGTTATTGCAGATGTGCCAAAGAGTGGGTTGGCAAGAGCAGGACCAGAGGGCAAAATGGAGGAAGGGGAGGAACAAGACCTTCATAACTGCTATTATACCTCAAGTAATGATCTTTGGTATCAGCAATACAACCGTGTAACAGCCAATGTTTTTCCACAATCCCAAAGACTACAATTCCATATATCAAATTTTATTTTTAAGTGTTCAGAAAATCTTTTTATACCTATTTGTCACTTATCTGAAAAGAAGGGGTCCTTCAGGGGGACTGATATTGAAACTGAGTGGTTTTTTGGCACTTTTAAAATGTTATTCTGTATGCTTGTAACATCATTCTGGAGTTTTTCTTTTTCTTTTTGTCATGGTTTCTGTGCATGGTGTGTTGCAGTCATCATTCACAACAAAATTTGACTCAGAGTGTGTAAGACTCAAGGCTAAGTCAGTTTTTTATGAAAGTCCACGGCTGTCAGAGGTCATTTTTACACTTTTAGTTTTGAAGACTCTGCCAGAGTCAAATCACTTGTATGAGCGAAGAAACAACTCTCAACTCAACACTTACTAACTCAAAATAATTGTTGCAGAAACATCAGTGCTTGAAAGTTTTCTGTGTTGAAATGTTTGCTGTTTACACTAGTTAGATTCTGTTCTTTCACACATGAAAAAGCCATTGAAGGCTAGATGCTTTTCTCAGGCAGTATGCTTTCCACTCAGCCCAAATAGAAAGCCATAGCTGATGGGCCCTTGGCTATTTTCTCATTCTTTCTGATAATGCTGTCCATGGATGCATGAAAAATTGCATGTAAACCATATACTTCAACAGCAAGTAGTCATAGTAAAAAAAAAAAAGTAACAGAACTGATTGAAAGGATTTTTATACTTTGACAGTGATGGATTCACACTCCACTGACTTGCACCAGTATTGCTTATAAAAGCGAAAAGTACACTGATGCCAGTTCCACAGGAATAAATATTTTCGAACACCCTAAATTCAGGCTTGATTAGTGATCAATAGCAAATGCTTCTGAAATCCTGGATCCTTAAAGTGCTATTTCCATCCAATTATAACAGACCAGGAGGTGGTCAATGCTTTGTACTGCTGTTGACATTAATAACACCATGGGGGATTCAAAATGTCCCTTTCCCTCCTTCTCTGTCCTATTCTTTCAGCTTCCTGCAGTTTCTCAAGCACTAATTACTGTGTTTATTCTTACTTGCGTCATGCTGTCCAAAAATATCGTCTTTCTGGAAGCAATTATGCAAAAACAGACAACTGCCCTGTTGAGCAAGTGAAGCCCCTTACAACAAAATATGTCAGCAGTGTTTTCAATAATTCGGAATAAAAATGCTCATTCCTAAAAGACGTATTCTACATTTGCCCCAGTTATACAGTAGTGTTTGAATTATTTTAGAGGGAAAACATGACAGAATAATCTAATACTAATGACGCATCTGGCATTTCAGATGTCCATCCATACGTCATTGCGAAATACAGGAAAATGACCACTAATACCAGCTATCTGGGTTTGTATTTTTAACCAGCCTGCAGTAGCCAAAGTTGCATGTGACAAAAGTAAGATGTTAACTCCTCAAACCTAAAATCCTTCTTCTTTGTTGCTGGTGATGGTGATGGTAGTGAGGAGGTTCAGCCTTGTGTGATGAGTCCAGTTCTCTCTGGACAGAATACTGTAGCCTATTTCACTAGAGAGAAAAATAAACCTAAAATACCATAACACTTCCAGCACAGCTACTGTGGAGTTGTAGGAGAAAACTATTTGAGCTGTCTAAATCATCAACAGTAAACCTCAGACTCACCATTTCTTACTGACAATCAGCAAGCAGAAACTTGCTAACTCGTTTCTTAGATTAATGATGTCATAAACCCAACGAACCAATCCCACAACTGACTGGATGGTGCTTTCCATATGATAAGTATATGCTCTGCTGGTCACGGTCCTGATGCTGGTCATGTTTTATTACCAAAAAACCAATGTGACCAATGTGATATATAGATCACCAAATATGATTAAAAGTTATGAGCTGATATGTGACAAAGCATTCTCATTCCCAGGCCGTAAAATATTGACATTTTTTCACACCCCTTCGCATCTGATACCGACGCCAGAAGCAACATTTAACACTGGGATGAGATGCATGAGGCTCATTGTTACGCTTGGGGAGAACTGGCTGTGTGTGAGCAGGAAAAGAGGTGGGTAGGGACTATTTGCATATTCATAGACCCTCACATTCTTAATGAGGACAGGTTTTTTTGCAATTTAGTCATTTTTTCATGGAAAAAACTTTTTAAGTTGAACAGAGGTGATTTGTAGGGGTTTAATGAATGGCTGGAAATTAACTAAGCTTGTTTGAAGCAACTGGATTTAAAGGAAGAAATCTTGTTGGTTGATGAATTCTTTATAATACATTTAAGCTTGACCACATGTAGTGCTCACTCCAGATGTGGGAGCTAACAGAAGCATAGTTAACTGTTTGTAAGTGCATAATAAAGGATTTACTAAGCTTAATGAGCATTGCTTTTGCTTTATATCTGATAGCTGCACACAAGCTTAGTTAAGTATTAATAAGTGCATACCTTTTGTTTTTACCCTACACGTCTGCTCAACAGTGCAAAAATAGCTCAGGCAGGCTAAGAGCAGAGAAAAGGAAAGAGTGGTCTTGAGGCTCAGTTTTACTGAGAGCTCTGAAGGATGATTGGCCAGTTCAAAATCCGAGGGAGCCAATGAGAAACATGACCAGACTGCACAGGTGGGACAAATCAGGTCATTGGCACCTGCAACAAAACAGGAGACACATCAATCCCTTGACCCCTGCCTGGCATGTAAACACTGTTACTAAATTAATGACATTTTTAACTTTAATAAAGCAACAAAAAGTGAAGGTTTAGTCATAAGACAATAGGTAAGTTAACTAAACTTAATAAATGTGTTTGTAATGCTACTAGAAATAATTATAAGACACTCATAAGGATTTTATTAATGTCCATAAACAGTCTATAAACAGGTTTCTTAGAAGTGCTTATAAATGTTTTATGATCTAACAATAAACACGTTTATGATGCTATAGTTGATACACTTATATAGTCTTATTAACACTTGTTAATGTTAATAAACATCTTATAAAGGACTTATAATGGCCTTATTACGGATTAACTAATTTATTGAAAGACCTTAATATAAAGTGTTACTGAAATTCCAATTTCTCCTCCAACAGAAAACTCAATGGACCGTGATACAATGAAGACAAGTTGTACTTCAGGTAAGTGGGGTGACTCTCACTTTTTCACAACACGAAAATCTTTCAGCCTGCTTTCCTATTATTCGCTCCACCAACACCTGAAAGCAACAATTTCCCATCTAGAGGTTGCCAAAGTCATTCAAAGTGAAGATCACTTTATTTTCCCAAACTGAGGAAACTCATGTTCATGGTGCCTGAATGGAGAGACACAACAAAGATTAGAAATTATAAAAACTATACATAGAGGGATAAGTAAAAACATATGTAAACATGATACAAGAAATTAAAGTATATGCAATGGGCTGCTTTTATAAATAAATAAGGCTGCATTCTAGAAAACTAGAATAAACTAGAGAAGAAGTAAAAGAAGTTCAGGCAAATTGAAAGAAAGTCATTGCACTTAAATAAATGGCAACAATTCATCGCAATATAACTCATGAAATTTGTTGTACATTATAAATTGATTTCATTCATGTGAAAACAGCCAGTGAACACGCTTGACACCCTAGTTTCTTTTGAGCAAATGGGATGAAACTACAGTGTCTCAATTAGCAGGACTTGGATGCTTTTCTCTGTTGAAGTCCTATTTCATTATTTATACTAATAGGAGGGCTGTATTTTCACATAAGATCTTGTTTGGTGCAGCTTTAAAAACACCAAGGCAAGTTCAGTCACAGTCAAGCTGGCTTTGAGTCGGCCACTGAGGCATTGTGTTTCTCTCTGCTGGCTGCAGAGGCAAGCAGGTACAGCCCCTGTGCACTGGAGATGTAGGGGTTCCACAAACCTCAGTTCAAAGGGGCCATGTGTTCTCTCCCAGGGTGTAATCCGACTCTGCGGCCCAGTGGTCTAATCCAAAACCGACCCCCCGAGATGGCCAACATCCCAGAGAGACCCTTTTATGCATGATTACCCTGAGACACAAGAACAAACACACAGGCAGAAAACCAGCCAGACATACACACACATGCGCGCGCGCGCACACACACACACACACACACACACACACATATTTGTACTTCTGTCTTTGTGAGGACATTATATTGACTTCCATTCATATTTTATAGCCTTCTACAAGCTTTTCCTCAATCTTAACCATAACCAGTGCATGCCCAACCCAAACCCTTACCCTAAACTTATTTTTAACCTAATTCTAATCTTAACCAATAAGCCAGTATATGCCTTTGTAGGGGGGACATTTCTGTAGCGTTGAATAAAATGACTGTCACTTCTTTACCATGGATCAGTGAGGACATTACCTTAAATGAACCTTTAAAAACCTTAAAAGACAATGTAGAAGAACAGAATGCAAATTGAAAAGTTCCCTACCTACAAATGGAGGACCAGCTGTTCACTTACAACCAAAAAGTAAAAGAAGCAAGAGACCAATACTTATCCGAGTTAACTGCCACAAATCAGCACAACTCCAAAATCTTATTTAAAACCAAAAAATCAGTCTGTCAACCTCCCACCACTAGTCCTGTTGCCTCATCTGCTGCTGACTGTGAGACATTTCTCTCCTTTTTTGTCAACAAAATTCACCAAATTTAAGCACAAATTGCCCCTGCCATTCCTCTCACATTTCTGCCCTGTCCACATCCTGAGTTGCTACATAGCTTCCAACCAACTGATATGGGAACTCTCATCCACATAGTGTTTCATATGAAACCCTCATCCAGCCGTCTGAATATCACTCCATCCAAACTGTTTAGAAAATTGGTGGGGGAAACTGACCCTACCATACTTCAAAACTTTTACAGCTGCATTTGCTCTTACTGTGTCCCAGATTATTTTAAAATTCCTTGTATTCAGCCACTGCTTCAAGGACCTGGCTTTGACCCAACTTTTTCAAAAAAAAAAAAAAATAGACCAATCTCAAAATTGCCATACATCTCCAAAAATCTCAAGAAAAAATTCTGAGAATAGCTTTTGGGATTGCTCAACAACAACTGCCTTTTTGAGAAACTTCAAGCTGAATTTAGCAAACTACAAAGCACAGAAACAACTCTTCTATGAGTTACAAATAATTTATTAATGACTGCTGACTCTGGACTCCGCCCCATAATGGTTCCTCTTGACCTCAGTGCAGCATTCAATACCATCAATCATGCTACATTAATAAACAGACTTAAGGACTGGGTGGACATTTCTGGAAGAGCCCTGGATTGGTTTTCCTCTGTCAAACAGAAGGTTTTATGTGTTCACTGATTCATTCAGCTCCTCAATTGTACAGGCAACATGTGGCGTACCTCAGGGTTCAATTCTTGGACCAGCTCTGCTTATATATAAATATAACCCTATAAAGCCTGAATTATGAAAGAATTGGCAGAAAATTCCAATTTTTTGAAACTGAACCCTTTATTTAGTCCTATATATATATATATATATATATATATATATATATATATATATATATATATATATACATCAAAAATTATGTTATTATACAACCTTTCTGGTGTATGATATATGATATGTACTTGAACAGTATTTTGGCGAAAAACGGAATTGAAAATGTGTATCATATATGATACAAATGGCTTTATAGGGATAATATAAATATAAATACGTGTGTGTGTGTGTGTGTGTGTGTGTGTGTGTGTGTGTGTGTGTGTATACATACATACATATAGATAGATAGACAGATAGATAGATAGATAGATAGATAGATAGATAGATAGATAGATAGATAGATGGATAGATATACATCGCTGTTATGCAGATGATCCATAGTTATATTTATCTATTAAGCCATCTGACTAGAGACCTGAGGGGAAAGTCTGGGTGTCTCAAAACTTTTTGCAGCTAAAGTCTGACAAAACAGAGGCACTCATCATCAGCCCAGAGCACCTTTGAAATCAAGTCAAGCCACTGCTCGGTCCTCTCTTCCCAAATATTCAGGATACTGCAAAGAACCTGGGCATTATCTTTGACTCAGAGCTCAGTTTTGCTCAAAACACAAAAAAATGGTGCAATCACGTTTTTCCAACTTGGGAGCATTGCTAAAATCAGACCAAGTTTATCTTTCAGCAATACAAAGAAAATTATTCATGCTTTTATTTCCTCTCACTTTGACTATTGTAACGCCATGTTTACCTGCCGTAGTGGCCCAGATATAGCCAAACTTCAGACTGTACAGAACTGTGCGACAAAGACAAAATGCTCTTCTCATGTCACCCTCATGCTAGCCTCCTTGCACTGGTTACCAGTTTCCTTTAGGATTAAAGTTTTACTTATAACTTAAAAGGCTTCATATGGCCAGGCTCCTGAATACATTAAAGAACTGCTCACTCCTTACTGTCCCAAGAGGCCTCTCAGATCTGCAGGGTCAGGCCTCTTAGCAGTTCCAAAGTCTAAATTAAGGTCAAGTGGTGATCGAGTTTGCTGCACTGCCTCCTCAGCTTTGGAATAGCCTTCCTGATAATCTTACTATCTGTGCTTTTAAATCCAGACACAATTTACACTCTTTACACTCTTACCTTTTTGTCTGATAACTGAGTTTATCTGTTTACATATTACAGCTCTGTTGTGCAATCAGCATTTTTTAAAGTTTATTTTAATGTGTTAACTTGTTTTATAATTATTTGTCTTATCTTTCTTTCATTTCACATTTTGTGCTTTTGCTGTCTTTGTTTTATATACCCTAATTTGATTGTGCTTTTGTTGTCCATGGAAAGCACCTTGCATCTCGCTTACTCGTATCTCGTGCTATACATATTATTATTATGATTATGATTATGATTATGATTATGATTATGATTATGATTATTAGTGTAGTAGTAGTAGTAATCGTAGCAGTAGTATTGTTGTTGTTGTTGTTGTTGTTGTTCTTGCTGCTGCTGCTGCTGTCATTTTTCCCAGCCAAAATGTGCTTCCTTCAAAAGTCTCCACTCTGTTGGTTAAAATGCATTCTGGTCCTCACTATGTAGCATTTGCACACACACACACACACACACACACACACACACACACACACACACACACACACACACACACACACACAGAGGGCTATAGTCTCACAAGTGGCTGATTGACTGGATTATTGCCCAACACTCACTCACATGCTGGAGCAGTGGGGATTTGAGCAAAGAACTGAATGCTGGATCAGAGCTACCAGCGAAAGTCAAAATAACACTTTTACTTCAACACAGATGCTTGAACTAATTATAAACCATGCTGATTCACAGCTTGTGGTCCCAACCCTTCTGCCCTCAACTGGATGAGCAGCTAACCATCCAACAGAAAATATTTCTTTAGTGGTAGTTTTTTGTGCTTTGTGGAAAGTACACTGTGGTGTCCCCCAAGAAAGTTGCCTGGGCCCATTGCTTTTCTTTATTTTTTACCAATGACTGGCCTCTCATGTTGGATAAAGCCAGTTTGCTTGTATTTGCTGATGATTCTACAGTGTACATGTCATCCACTGGCTAAGTACAATATTATTCTTGAAAATGAAGCGGGAATAATGGCAGACTGGGTAACCAAGTCTTCAGTGTATCTAAATCATACACTAAGGACTGAGAGCCAACCTCTAGAGTGAGTCACAGAAACAATACTTCTGGAGTTCAGCCCAGATGGGCAGTGGTCTTTGAGTAAATATTTCAACATACTAGCTGCAGAAATGGAAAAAAGGAGTATCTGTTGTTAGAAAATGCTTTCTTCCTGATTATCTTACTGTTACACATAGTGCTACACATAGTGCCCTATCTCACTGGAGATAGGGCACCATACTACCTATGGTGTTATAATTGTCTGACTTTAGATTCTCAGTATGTCTACCTTGTTTTTAATAGGGGTGGGAGAGGTTTTCAGCATTATGCATTTTTATATACTTTAGGGATACCACGAAGGGTCCTTGTTTCCTTGGTAACAACTAAAGGGTTGAGTGTTAGTGGTTGAGTATTGGCTCTTGGCTTTAGGAGACACACAAAATGTCCAGAATCACAGGAATAATGGATGAATTCTTGATAGGTCAGACTATTTAAATTAGCCATCTGAACGTGATGCTCAGTTTATTATGGACTTTTGTTCATAGCAGGCAATTTATGACATGTCATTAAAATTCATACAAGCCACCTCACTCGTGTTCAAAAGATGAAAGGTCATTTTGATGTATTATAAGAAAAATATGAGACTGTCAGTGTATCAATGAATTTGTCAATTACAGTAGAGCTTTTACATGATAAACATCAAAGACCTATATGATTTACTTAAATTTGTCCAATAGTAGATAGTTACATGTTTTTGAAGAGTGCTCTATTTAAAGAAACAATGCTGACCTCATGCAGAAGGTAAGGAGTGCCAAGTGAGTGCCCTGCTGATTGTGACTGAGGTGGTTAATATTTGACCAGAATTTTATGGCTAACGATCAAAAGTCTCTCTTTCTGTCAGATCCACCTACACACTTCAGTGGGATTTCTGTCTGGGTGTGACTGTGTGCACATATAAGGGACTACAGTATAACATAACCAAGGGTGAATCTGTTTCTGAGAGCAATCACTGCCAAAACCAAGAGAATTCTTCAGTAGATCCTACAGGAGTGCAAACAACGCATGCCCACGGTGAATCCAAAGGCTTTCAAGTGCATGAGAGTGTGTAGTCTTCAGCACCATGGTGGAACTGGCCTTCTACCCAGCAGTGGCATTAATGTATTTTTTCGGAGTGATGCAGGCCACCAAGGATGATCGTGTGGAGCTGGATGAGCGGGCATCAGTGAATGTCTTCTGTCTGTTCGTGTTGGCACAGCCACTGTGTCTGGTACTGGGTGGATACACTGGCATGACTACCTACCTGCTCACTGCTCTGGTCTCCTATAACTTCCTACCTTGGAAGGAAACAGCGGCACGCAAAAAGTCTGCAAAAGGAAAAGACCCAAAGAAGAAAAATGTGAAGACAAACTGAGGAAGGGGGATTTATATCGAGAGAAAGACTAAATTCCATCAGTTTTAGGACAAATGGCATACTCATGCCCTTTGCTATTTACATTTGTTTGGTCCAAACGCATCTCCATGCCTCTTTCCTAGAAAAAAATCTTACTCTCTGCAGGAACAGATGCATTTTACATTTCCAGCAGCAGTAACAGCGATTTGTTTGGAATACAATGAAGATGAACTGAGCAGCAATATCCACTGTGGCTGAATGGCCAAATACAAAGCTGTCGGAAAGTCAAATGGCATCAACAGAAAAGAAAACATCAACAGAAAATTCAAGGAAATGCAAACAGGTTAATTGCTCAGAGAAAGGCATGTGTACCAAAAGGGAAAGCAACCATCTCTGAGCTAAAAGTAAACATCAGCACTGACTTTCAAAGATGGAAAGCCCTCAAACATGAGAGCGGGTAACAAGGAGCGATGTAGATGTAGCTCTTTTTCTTTTGGTCTGCTACGTTTAACTAATGTTTATGAGTCCCAGCAGGGATTTTCTTTATCATGAAGTGGGTCACTGGGTCAGGGCCTTTATTTAGGGCACATTACCACAGCTTATCACCAGAGGTGTTGTTAAAACCAAGAAAAACAGTAATCTTGAATTATTACTTTAAAAAGGAACTAAACCCCCAAAACAACCAGGTTTTGTACTTATGTGACACCACCTGGCATCAGATTGGATGACTGTGTCTCTGAATCTGAGTCTTATATCTCTTTTGAGTTGAGAGTTCATAGTAAGGCATTTTTACTAAACATTATAATTATTAGACATTACTTATTTGGATTAAAGAAACACTGAACACAGTATACTTGGTCATTTACATACACAGTTTACAAACAAGCCCCCACATAGGCCAATATTCAACGTAATTATAACAAACGATTAAAAAAAAAAAAAAAAAAAAAAAAAAAAAAAAGCATCCTCTGGCAGATCTTCCAGTTTTTAATTATCCATCCATGTTCAAAAATTAATGTGTATCCCTCAGATGTGCCTAAGCCTGGTAGCATGGCGTGTGTGCATGGTGTGTAAGCCCAGGCTCCAAGAGAGAGTGTACAATGGGATTAGACCAAGCTATTTGGCTGATAGCCGCCCGTTTTGTGTGGGGGCTCTACAGATGCTTGCTGTGTGCATCTGGAAAACAGTGGTAATTGTTTGAAGATGTTTAATGACTTTTCCTGGTGTGAAAAATCCTCTGTATGAGTTCATATTCTATCAAGTCTCTTCCCAGCTGCCCACAGTGCTTCTGTCTTGCTTTCTGTATAATGTGCATTCCTGTATGCCAAAGTAAAATCTCATTCAGGGTAAAAAAAAATAAATAAATAAATAAGGCATTGGTATGGTGTGTCTGCGCTTGCTTCTTTACTCCCTTGTGCCTCCACAGCACAATTGTTTACCTTTTGCTCTGTACATTTATTATTCCATGACCTTTTCCACAGTTGTGCTGATGTACAAAGGCTGAGTGTAGATAACCTATTTTATCAGACTTATTGTCAAATCAGAAAAATACTTCTTTCTCACTGCATCTTGCATTAATATTACGTTATATATTTTTTATCCTGTAGTTTACCACACTGAATTTGCAGATGAAGTGATTGATATCTATTATTGTTTATTCAGGATTTTTCTTTCTTATCTCTCTGGGTTTAGAAATGAATAGTTTTTTTTTTTTTAACCCTTTGCCTTTTTTTTTTTTTTAACCCTTTTAATCCACATTTTTCTGTCAAACAGTTCCTCCAGGATTTTGCAAATTGTTGTTTTATGACCGCTAAATGATCATGATCCTATAAGTTAATAAAATGAGCCACTGTTTTGTATTACACGAGGGTATTTTGTGATTGCAGAACTGTTTGACTGCATTTTAAACAAAATATCCTTCTGTCTGCACATGATCAAGTCCTAAAAATAATGCAGTGTTGATTATAAGCAAGTTTAATACCTTGATCTCTGAGGTGACATAGAACTTTACATTTATTTTTACTTGTGATGCTCAAGGTAAATTAAAACATCTCAATACTCACAAGACTACTGTTCTGCAGGGGTATCTGGCTGAATTTTAGATTTCTCTGTTTTATAGTTACAGGGTGACTGATGTAGAAGAAGGACTGAGATTGATGAACCAGCAAGCAAGAACAGACTCACTGGAGCACGGCACCATAATGAGACAGACAAAGACATTCAATTGAAACTTCAGAGTTTAATAATATTAGAGAGAGCAGATGCAGCCTGTACAACTGGGATGTGCTAGGGTCCATGTATGTGTGTGTGTGTGTGTGTGTGTGTAAGCGTGCATGTTTATTTGTTGGCGACTGACATCTTCAAATGTGTTTTTTGCTTCCTTGGAGGCGTTAATGGCTGTCGTACATCACAGTGCCTGTGTCTCGCTTTAATGATCAGAGTTTGAGAGGGAAATGAAGATGCATGAGTTGTGAGTCTGTATCACTATCCCCCCGAAGTAGAAAGAGAGGCCTCTGAATGAAAAACATTTCCACATGCTTACCTCTCATCCTCCACAACCCTCTTGCCCGTTTGTCTTGAATAGTCGATAAACTCCTCTTGCGTATCTGCAAGGTAATGGTTGATTTTCTTCATTCTTCGTTGGTCTTTCTTTTGAATGGAGGAGGTAAATTGCTAAGTTGTGGCGTCTGGGTTTCTGGGTAAATGGTAAGAGAAGTTCATTAATATATTCCGGTTGGAAAGCTTATTCCTTGGAGAAATGGACCAGTGGGAATGTGAAGGGGCTTTCTTCACCTTCTCCATACTCAGATTTTTTTCTGTGTCCTCGTTATCTAAACTATGAAAAAATTGTCAAGTGAATAGTACTGACAAAAATATCATCATGGGTTTGGTGTTTGCAAGACACAAAGCATAGATGTTTTCAACTTTTTTTTTTTTATTTTGTCGAGGGAACGTTGGATCCATCATTAAATATTTACTTACATTATTTACAGTCAAGATATTTTACATGGTTTGGTCACATGCACATTGTCAGATTTAAAAAAAACAACAAAGAAATTAAAAGCTGTACACACATTTACACTCATTAAAGAGGGAATAGTCTGTGCAATAAAAGGCACAAATGACCTTTGACCTTGCATTTATGTCCTAAAAGTACACATTTCACAAACAGTGACACATATGTGACCTCGCCCAGAGAACACACATACGCACACCTGGAGAAAAACGATTTCAGCCATAGCAGAGAAAACATGTCTGCGTGTGTTGGTGATTCACCGCCAAGCAGCAGAGCGGTGAAGTGCCCTCTTGATCAGCAGCCCTCCTGATCGTGTCTAAATGCTATCCCCCGCTCTCTGCAGCACAGCCGCCTGAGGCAAAGTTGAAAGTCATTTCAGCCATAGTGATAAAATGAGCAGAGCAGAGACGCCTTGCTGGTTCATGCTCTCACTTGAAATAGAATTACAAATCCGCAATCCATAGGACAATCCACAATCCTTCAAACAATTTCACAATAAATTCAGCATTTTAAGTGGATGACTTCACTGATCAGTGTCCTGCATACACATTCTGCTTCTATATGTAAGGCAACGGGGCCTGGTGGCTGAGGCAGGAGGCTGAAGCTAAGACGCCATTCGGTTCACTTCCTTGCCATCACAAGTTGGCCGGGCTGGGTAGAAAGTGCTAGAGCTGGTAATCACACAATCAGGTGCTCGTGTTAAGGTTAGCAAATGGGTGTTCAGCGTGGCCACTGCAGCCTGACTCTCTCATCTGTTGTGTAGTTATGACAACCAGACAGAGAGAGCAGTTAAGGACTGAGCAAAGTATCAGGTGTTAAAACGATATTTAGCTTTGGTAGAACAGTTTCCACTTTTAGAGCACAAACCTCTGCTGGAGTTCATGAATGATGGGTTACTAAAACTGGAGGCTGTGGTAACCTGCATTTTTTTTCCTTCATACTAAACCTTTTTTTCCTTCATATTGTTTGTTGTTTTTTATAATCCGTCCTGCCAAAAGGAGTTCAAAGAACAGGGGCAGCTGCAGACCAGCACACCCAGCTCATGCAGGCATTCAGTGTCTTGCTCAAGGACACTGCAGCAGGGCAGACGCTTGCGGTCATATGAGACTGATCTGGCCCTTCTAGCTGAAGAAAAGCCTCCCTAATAATTGCCCCACCCTGCTGCCCACATAACAAACAAGAGGAGATAGATCAAAGCAGGATTACATCATCCTGTGCCCCTGATCTCATTTTGCAGAGTAATATTACCTGTTTGCAATTGCTAATATTAAGAGCTGCGGAAAAATATGCCTGAATGCCAGCAGATAGCCAGAGTAAATAAGTTTGACTCTCCTGAGCGTCTATGAAGGTGTGTGTGCTGCACAGAGAAAGTATTCTATCAAAGTGAAAATTCTTATAAGGTAACATACACCAAAGGGACTTGAAAGGCAGGAGCACTTGGGGACAGTTGGGGGACTTTTTTTTTTCCTGTCTTGCCTTAAATCATATATATTGTATCAGCACAGACATAAATACCGATGTATAGTGACAGCTTCCCAAAGATTAATTACTAAACCTAGATCTAAACAGTGGTTTAAGTCTAGTTTAAGACCACTAAACTCTGTAAACTTGGTCTAAAACTAGGCTTGATATATATCTGGGAAACGGCTTGTAGAGTGTTCACAGCAGTACTCATTATCAAAAGTGCATGTAAATCCTAACTTACAGAGATTATATCAAGGCCAGCTGATAACCGATAAGTCAATCAACCATGACTTAATCTCCTCTGTAATATAAAAACAATATAACACATCTATATACAGACTATCAAGTAAAGGAGTGGTTTAGACATCGGCAGAAGAAGTCTCTGAACTCACAGCAAAATGGGTAGGTTCAACCGTTGCAAGATAATAATTTAAGGCTTCTCCTTCACTTTATTAAACCCTTTGGGGGAACATTTTTTGTGAAGCTAGCAACATTTTTGCAATCATATTTTATGCATGATTATGCATGACTATCAACAGTTCACAATCCGCTAAACTGGCCAAAACCCTCAGGGATTTCGATATATACCCATCCAGGCATTATACATCAATACTGAAAATTCAGCGAGGATGACCTTGCCCATTGAACTGCTCGGTTTTGAGACGTCCATAAACCTATCAATACCACCAACATCATGCAGCCTTCAGCAAATGTACAAGCAAGGGGCACTTCAGAGAGTGCCTAAAGCTACAGTACTACAAAGTCTTATCTAGAAATGACTAGGACTCTGGAAAAGTGAAAAAAGCAGAGAGATAAAGGCTGTTTTAGCAATGTTACAGCTTGAAACTCACCACACAGACAGTGAGCTAGAGTCAGTTAGCCTAATTGGCACAACGTACAGAGTACATAGTGTACAGTGTAGGGCCCAGGGGAGGTCCAAGTATACAACCTATTATGCTATGCAGGTTAATTTCCCCGCTGACCACATTTCGTACCATTCACCCAAGTTTGACCACAATATTTCATTGTGACACCCCACATACAAATACCCATACACTGATTTCAAACAAACAATTGTGGTCAAAATTCAGTGCACATCTTTAGCAAATTGCGAGACTTTCAGCTTTGGCCAGATTCTGAAGTGAGATGTCGTTTAAAATGTGTACATTGTTGTACAGAAAAACACAGTACATAGATAAATAAAGGGAGTCAGAGGCAAAAGCAACAAAACAATGAGCATTTCTCAAGAGGGGGAGAAAAAATTGAAAGTACCTTTTCTTCTGGACAACAAAATCTTTCCAACAAGGCATTTGGTCAAATGTGTGAGCTACATAAATTCACAGGGTCAAATGAAAACAGTACGACTAAAATGATCCTGCATCCCTTACCTGAGTATCAAAGCATAGCAAAACATTAAAACCAAGACTGCTTAATCAAAATGTATTTCTCAGTTCAGCTCTCTCCTAACACACACACACACGCACGCACGCACGCACGCACACACACAAATGCAGTCATAGACATCACTTTAAAGACATCCCTTTCACACACACACACACGCACACACACACACATATAAACACACAACTTTAAGAAGAAAAACGCAACGGCTATAATTTCTCCTGGAGCGCGAGCAGCTTCAAATTCATTTTAGATAAATCAACAAAAAGAGGGACGGACAAAAAAGTCACTATTTGATAATTTGCGGAGCTCATGTCGGAACCACTTGCTAACTTCTGCCTATGATTTTTTTGTTTTTGTCATCCAAACTTAAACAAATATTTACCATTCTACATTTGTTCCTGGATCCTTAAGGAGGAAAAGTGCACGCAGTAACAGAAAGGGTAGGGAGACTTCAGAGTGTACAAAACTCAGCTGTGATCCCCAGGCTTCAGGACAGAACTACACACAGACATGACTTGGGTGTTTATCAAGTGGTAAGACTAAAGTGAGATTAGGAGCATGGCTCTTTTAACAGCTGCTTGTCATTTTGAAGTAATATTTAACTGAGAAGTGTTCATAAATTGAAACTGGTGTGCTTGTTCCTCTAAATACTTAGAGAAGTGTCAGTCAATGAAAAGATAATGAAACTGACTTCTTAGTCTGGGATTATGCCTGTGGGTGTGTGTGTGTGTGTGTGTGTGTGTGTGTGTGTGTGTGTGTGTGTGTGTGTGTGTGTGTGTGTGTGTGTGTGTGTGTGTGTGTGTGTGTGTGTGTGCTAGTGGAGTCTCCTGCTGGATTGATGAATATTTTTCAGTAAGGAGACTCTAAATCAACAGTGAGGAATGCCAAGACCTGTCAAACAAGATGAAAAACCTAAGCATCCACTGTGTGCTTGTGTGTGTGTCCATGTTTTATGTGTGTGTTTGTACATGTTGTCTACACAGAACCTGCCAGATCAACAGATTTGTGCATTGTTACAAGAGCAGTTTCTTTCTTTTCATATAGCAGCAAATGATGGAAGAAAATCAGGTTTTCAATAATAAAAAATTCCTTCTCCATAATGACCTACTTTCACTCCAGCAGTCCTGCCTAAAAAGCAGCTGCTCGAGCTGTGAGAGCTCTAATTAAATAGGCTTCCCAGAGAAGCTGAAGTGTCTGTTAAGGAGGTGGACCTTTCAGTAAGTCAATCTGACACCATCACTAACCTTAAAAATCAGAGTGAAGCTGAAAGCAGAGGAGAAGAAATTGGTAGGGCTCCAGCTGCCATTTGCGTGGAGTTTGAGTGGCGAGCCTGGGCCGCATACTGTAGGATCATAGAGATAATGATCTGGCACTTTGGCCCCAATGGAGTACTTGCCTCACAGACAATGGCAGAGATGTATGCGTGTATGTGTGGTGTGTGTGTGTGTGTGTGTGTATTTGCACATGTGCATTGGTGTGGGCGCATAAGCACGTGCATTTGCAGGGGGTGTCTCTCAGTTCTGCTGGAGTAAGCATTTACAGGGCAGATAACACAGTCCTGTCAACTCCTCCTGGGCCAGTGCTACCTTACTTGTGCTATTGGACCTGGTGCTTTTCTATTTGCTAGGTCAGCAGCCTGACAGCCTGATGGCCATGGGGCCACAGAGGACACATCCGCACAGAGATGAAAAGCCAGATATTAAATAAAGACATCAAAATGTCAAGCACCAGCTTTTTGTGCACTGACACACGTAAAAACACCCCCACCTGACTCAGTACACTAAGTCCACAACAACTGAGGTAGGGAAAATAATAAATTAAAATAAGGACATGAAAAATAAAATTAACATCAAACAGGACTTGTTGAGCACAGTATGGTTTCAGTGATATACTGAGAGTGAGTGGGGGCATTTTGGGGGGTAAAGAAATAAACAGCTAAGCAGTGAATCCAGTTTACACAGTGTATGTGTTTGTGATCATGTGTGGAGGTTAGCAGTAGCTTTTTCTCTGTAATATTCCTGTGATGGCTAACCCCAAATCACCAAATGTCCAATTGGAATCCACCATTGTGGACATGACATCTACCTGTATAAATGCTAGCTTTTTTTTTTTTTTTTTATATGCACCATACGGACCACCAAAGTGTTCGCTGACAGAGCACAAAGAGTCCTGAAGGGGGAAAAATCAGTCCCCCTTACTAGTTGGTCAGAAATGGCATCCCCCTGGGTTCTGTCCTCGGCCCAATTCTTTTCCAAATAAATACATGAATGTACATGTCTTTGAGCAAGTACATCTCCCATTGTTCTGATTTTGTTTTTGTTCTTGTTGCTTTGTTCCAGCAAAGAAACACTGGTAAAAAGAACAGAAGGACACTTTTTTTTTCTTCTTCTTTAAATGTCAGACAATGCGAGTTGTCATGTCATAAGAAATGGTTGGTGTATCCCTACTTGGGATGATGTGGTTTATCCTGTCCAAATAAACTCATACCTGAATGGCACTTTCAAAATTGGCAGTAAAACAAAGAAAGGCAAATAGTCCACTGCTTTGCCTTTGAATAAATATTCCACTTCCATTTCGTCAGTTTGGAAAGTGACAAAGAAAAACACCTTGATTGCCTTGGAAGCTGTGATTTCAATGTCACGCCTCAGTGTTTGAAGGAACAGTTCACAGATCAGCGGTGGAAGTCGCAGCAAGATGGCCAACATAGGAACCACTCTGTCACTCCCATTGTCACCTCTTCTTCCATGCCTTAGACAGCCAGATCTTCACTGTCATGTCGCTACAGAGAGATAGATTAGAGAGAGAGGGAGAGAGAGAGAAATGGGGAGAGGAAAGTAAGGAGAGTATAACAGAGGAGGAAAATCACAATACAAGTCAGGGTTAGTCTTCCACTGATAAACAACCCATTATACAACCAACAAAAAAAGAGAAATATTTCAAAAAACATTATTTTCACACACACACACACACACACACGAAAATCACACATGCACACAAACCCACACCTAGCTAAGCCCCTACACACACCTACTTCATCTTTTTTGGCCTTTCTCCTCATAATCAATTAAAAAAAACTCTTCTCCAGCTGACCACCCAGTGTAACAAAGAGATCTCTTCGGAAAAATGGAGAAGTACATTCACATCAAAAACTGTAAATAAACTTAATTATCCTTCCCGCAGTGAGAGCTCAACTCCCCACTGAATGGTCAATTCAATTTTCATTTTATTGCACATTCCCAGACACATTATATTTTACATTAAAACTAACTAGTATCAACCCAAGGAGGTTTGACTGTGCAACTATATTGGTGTTAGGTGACGCTAAACGTCAGACTCCAATAGAGCAAGCTCTGCTGTATACTGGCAGGCCAAAGTAGAAGGTGTTAACTAGCATAACAGGTGCAGCAACCATACTGAACTGGCACAGGAGAGGAGAAAATCTATTCTTAGCAGAATTATGAGTAAATGAACAAATAACAGTTTGTCTTAGTGGAGGCAGGAGGCTGTAAATGAACCAGCAGAAAGCCAGTTTTTTTTTTTTTTTTTTAAACCATGGTGAAACTTAAAAAACAAATTAAACCGAGCGCATAAGACAAACAGAAATCCAGGGTGACCAATGATGAATAACGGTGGTAAACAATAGCAAAATAAAGTAATGACACAAAGGTAACCAGGAGGGTGGAAACAGAAAATGAGAAAAAGAAAAGAAGGAATGCAGATAGAGCAGGGGAAAGAAATATGGAGAGGGATATAAGGGTGGAAATTAGCGCGAGAGTACCAGAGGAGGGGAGGGTTGGCGAAGCACGGGCAATCATGGGAGGCTGGTGGCTCGGCCCTTGATGGCCAGGACCCGTCGAGGTAGACACGGGGTCAAGCCTGGCACATAGCTCCACAACTTCACCCTGCAGTCACTGGGGAAGCCAAGGTGTGGCAGGGTGTGACAGAGGGTGGTGAGGGTCAAAGTGAAACACAGAGGGAGAGAAGAGGTGACAGTAAGAGAGGAGTTGAAAAAAAGATACCAAGGGGAAATAATAGTCCACAGACAGAAAGGATAAGAGAAACAAAAACAGGCGAAGAGTAATCGATAATAAAGAGCAGTGAATTATGAGGATGTGGGCAAACAGAAGTAAGAGAGAGAGGAAGAAGACAGCCAATAGACACAGAGAAGAAGGGAAAAGTGAGTTAGTCAACTTCAGTACAAGTTAGACAGCTGAATGATAAAGTGAAAAAAATGTAGACAGTACACAGAGGAAAGAGCGGAGAGACCAGAGGCAGAGAATGTCCCACTCAGACGAGCAGACACATACAAACAAGCAAACAAGCACACATTATCTCCTTCTAATGCAGCATGGGGCACAACAAAACACTTGCTAGATTTGGAGAAAAACAGGATGTAGTATGCTGTCCTCCCAGCTGAATGAGGCTAAGCACACAGATGCACTCATATACACATAGATTACTGCTTCAGGCTTTATGTGGGATGACTCATAAGCCAGTATTCCACTTGGAATGGACAACATCTTGTTGTGAAAAGCAGGATAAGCGTGACCACGAACACAGACGAGCTATTTTGTTCTCCCTCTATAGCATTGTGAAACACTACATTATGTTCTCTAGTCCTCAACCACCCAACCTCCCTGATAACCCTACTGACCTCAATCACAGTGCGTCTGATTCAGCTCTAAGCTGATCAAACTTATATCAGCTCATACTGCCTTTATAAATGTTAATAAACTCAACCAATCTGTCAAACTGTAAATACTAATTTGCTTTGCAAGAAAGAAAAGTAGCCTATCTAACTGTAGAAATAAATGGCTTCTTTGACTCTTACAGTGGCTTTAAATGTATATGTTTTTTTTTTTTTTTTATTTCATGTAAAAGTTTTTCCACTTACAAATTTGACCTGATAAATAAAAACAGACTGAAAAATGTATCAAGTTTATGAATTTCCATTCAGCATTAACCTTGCAATAATATAGAAAACTGAAGAAATTAAGACTTCCACAGAATGATGGACAGACAGACAGGTAAACAGATTGACAGATTTTACCTGGATGCGGTGAAGATCTGCTTCGAGTTGGTGCATATGGCATTGATGGGGCTGTCATGACCTCTGACCTCTCCTATGGGGGTGAAGTTGTCCACATTCCACACCTTCAACATGCCGCCCCGACAGCCGCTCAGCAGCATGGGCCGGCCTGGTACGTACGCCAGGGCGCACACCCAGTCCTTGTGAGCATTGGGGATTTGCTATGGGATGACAGAATGGAGAGAGAGCTCTTAGATCACAGCTGGATATACACATATTCTTCAACAGGAAATTAACAAAATAGTTGCCAGGTGACACCTAACTACTGGTATGATTTTAATTTAGCTCAATAATATTTAATTATGAAGTCAGAGGTTTGTTTAACTGGGATATTAGAAAAGCCAATCAGAATTGGTTTTGTTTTATATTTACCAAGATATTTGTGGAATCCTGGAAATGGGATTCATACATGTGTGTATGTCATGAGTCGTCAAGACAATTTGCCATTTGGGCAGTTGGACACACAGAACCGAGTTCAGTCTGTGCTCAACATATTGAAGATACATGGACAGGGCACCTGAGGTACATGTCTAGGCCCAGCTATCCAAATACATTTCTTAATTTACGAATCAGTGTGTATACCCTGGAGTTAACTTTGTGCAGCAAAGACTCACATACAACAAAGAGGTTTGTAACACTGGGTGCATTCCACACAGTGACATAACCCTCATTAGAAGAGAGAGAGAGATAATTCTAACAGGCAATGGCTATAAATAATTAGACCCTTTGGTTTCTATACATTGTTCAAGTGTCTCTTAGGATTTCCAATTATAGAGCAACTATGATGTGCAGAACATCCATGTCAGTTTACACGTACTGTCAAAAAAATAGTTTAAGCTGGACACCTTTGCAGTGTAGCAAAAGTATTATTATAAACTACTGATACAAAAGATGTTTTATTTTGTCACAAACAACAAAAAAGATTCTCAAATGCCTGAAACTGTTTAAGACAAAGAAACAATGTTATTTTCTGTTTTTACTCCAGTTAGCATTATTGCATTTAATTGTAAGTCCTTGACAGCCTGGGTTGCACAGTAGCATCAGCTTTAAAATACTGTGGACTGCATGAGCAGAAAGATAACTGCAATAATTTAGTGTGAAGTACCAAACCAGCATTAAACCCTCAAGCGTCGGTAAATTAACTTGTAAATGGACGTCATTCTCTTCCCCACATTTTTGTAGGTATATTTCTCTATTGAATTAAATAGAAAAATCATTTAGGAGAAGTGAACCAAGTCTTTAATGAAGCAACATCACAAGAATGTGATGGTCAATTTAATTTGTCCTAATAATATTAAAATCTCATATTGCAGCGCAAAAAGCCCTTCAGATATTATAATTGTTTTAACTCTCAACAACATGCTAGCTTTTATTTTTTTCTGGTTGTGATTTATTTGTTTCTAATTGTCACTGTTTTTTTTTATGTAAGCTTATTTCTATGTTAGCTTATTTTAGTTTCTCAGTTTTGTTCCTACTGGCCTGCTACAGGAAAGATCATGAGATCACCAAAATCTAGAAGATTCACATTCACTAATGGATGGACAAATGGAAGGACGGACAGACAGACGTACAGACAGATAAATCCTTAGGCCAAACAAAAAAATACTTTGGGTTCCGGTTCCTTGTCATTTAAGGGCATGAATAGGTAGGGAATTTATTTTATTTTATTTAGCATTTTATTTAGCATTTTAAGGATGGGTAGGGGGGATTTATTTTATTTTATTTATTCATGGGAAGGATGGGTAGGTAGGGATTTTATTTTATTTTATTCTTTTTTTTTTTTTTTTTGATTTTCGGAAGCAATGCATGGGTTGCTTTTTAAATATAATTAATTCAATATTCGCATAAGTTACCACCTTTTTAACGGACAGAGCAGCGTTATTACTAGCAGAGGGAGGTGTCTCTGGCTTGCATTGCAGTGCTAGGTACCTGAAGTCGAATACACCCATCACGCCCACCGCCATAGCGCCAAGCTCCACAGTGGGGGCAGCAGGCAAACATGACGGATCCCACGTCATGTTTGCCTGCTGCACTTGCAAATTTCCAATGGCACTTTTCACCTCTTTCACTACATCTGCAAAGGTTTTCTCTTGTAGTCGGATTATTTTCACTGGTGGTTTGCGAGGACAAATCACACACAGCGTGCGGAAGTCCATACTTTCCAGCCAGTCCTGTCGGTGGCACGTGATTCCATGAACTTATTTTCCGAAGTTACACGAGAACATCACAAATAAGGCGAGTGCAGCATAGATCAAAATAAAAGCCCTGCTCAACTTTTGACCAATGCCAACAAGGTCACACTCAGTACATAGTGCCTTTATTTTATTTTTTTATTTCATTTTTACACAGAGGCCAATAAAATAACCTGACTCGGGAGTTAAATGGGACACTCGGTCGGGAACTGGAACCCAGAATTTTTTTTTGTCTGGTCTTAGGTCTTGCTTGCCAGTGGGGCAAAAGACCTATAAACCTAATAGCATGAGTCAGTAGCTCCCTACGATTTATAATGCAGAACACACACATTTTAAGGTTACTGTGAGAGCAACACTATGGGAGCTGCTTTGGCAACTGGTGGTGGATATAGCATCTATATTACAGCATAAGAATCTACAGTATATACAGTTACACCTGGCTTGTGCCATGAAAGACCCACTTATGCCAACAGAACAACTTGAAGACCTCAAGGTACAATTCACCAAGATGCTGCAAAACTTTGTCCTTGCTGATTCACTATTATCACACAGCTTTTATAGATATCATGGCATTATCATGCAGCTGACCTTCTGTTCCACCTCATCTCAAGGTGCTTTACAAGGCTAAGATCTAGGCACTGTGCAGAAGAAAACTATAGTCACTGCCAAGGTCGGGGAGCTTTACTGAGATTTTAGCATGTTATCCTGCAGTATCCACCTGAAAGACGTGGATGTACATAGTCAGCAACAATGTACAGATATACTGTGGTGTTCAAATGATGCTCAGCTGCTACTATACACAATAACTTATCAATTCTTATTTTCAGCAATTACTTTTCAGTTAGATACCCTATATCTACGACACCATACATATTTCTAGCAACACCAGTTTGTTAAAATGTGTTAAATCGTTTCATCACTTCACAGAAACTACCACCATCTAGCAATAAGAGCTAGATAAGCATGCTAAAAAAAAGTCACGCCTGCTCACTGGCAAAAACGCTCAAAGTTGACATATTTTAGTATGTTAAGATGTTTTTTAGGGAACATGGAATTGCCATATTACATACAATGCAATGTAATCATACACTATATCCCTATACCCTATAGCATATCCCGTCAAGAAAAAACATCATGCCTTTCAGTGAGTATTTAAACAGACGGCTTACAGCACAGGGAAAGCCAGGAGCATCAAGCCTGGAGGACGCAGTTTCAGGGTCAGATTTTAATATATTCTATGCTATTCTATGCCACAGTTGTTTTATTACATAATTAGGCAGAGGCGACTGCGTTGAAGATGCTGTAAAATGGATTGTGTTGGTGGCTTCATAAATGAGGTTGAGGCGACAGAGTGCTGGCACTGACTCTCTATTTGTGTTGATTTACTTCAGGCTTTGGAGATAGCCTAAATGATCAAAAACGTCTTATTCAGCCTGTCTAGATAAAGGTTAAGTAAAACCTTAAAAGAAACAAAACGGCTTATAGTGCTGCTTGTGTGTGTTACTGCTCATGCAAATGAGCGAGCTACATCCACCTACAGAATGCCTTATTAGCATACACAGAAGATATGCAAGAGACACCACCCCTGTCCTCACACACCTGTGGCTGTGCTATGGATGGGCTTTAATGCCCTGATGTTGACGCAGTACTTTCCTTCCACTTTTCAAATGTTGACACTCTATTGACTTTATCCTCAGAGCTAACACTCTGAACAAAGCAAGACAAAGAGGGACGGCTCCAGTGGCAGGATGTTTTCCATGAACTGAATTCCCAACTGGCGCCACAGCTTGTCCCTGTCACAGCTGAAGCAATGTTAGATAACGAGTAAAACACTGTGTCTACAATTGGAAGGTGTGTGTAGGTGTATTTTGTCCATGTGTCCTTGTGCCATTACTGCTGCACAAACAGGCTAAGACCTCTAAATAAGCTCCAGTTGGACATTTTCAAACTGGAAGGTGATCATAATGGAAAATGTTAAAAGCCCTGCTCTGATTTGTACAGTGAGGCCATATTGCTCTGTAGCAGCTGGCATTCACATGCCTGCTCGTATTTACAAATTAAAGTGTTGTGTGATTATTTCAATTTCTTGTTCAATTCGTTATTTCTTTCATTGTAATACATTGTTCTGATCTATTTGCCGCAACAGCGCTGGGATGTCTCACACGATGTGTGTCATGAAACGGAAAAAATGAAATAACATAAGTAACTATTGCCCTGTTATGTTTTCACCCTCTTCATCATAAAAGCAAACTTTAAGATCTCGTCTTCTTCATTCAATAATGACTTTATTTCATGTTCCACTATCACCATCATTGTAGCAAAATGTAAAAAAAAAAAAAAAAAAAAAGAAAAGAAAAAATCAGCTGAGGGTTTGTGGTTACCATAGAGACTGCTTTGTATATACAGGCATGTGAATTAGTCAAAACGCCTGTGAAAACCACACAACAGACTAGCTGAAAGTAGTTGGCCTTATTGAAGTACAAAACAGCTTTTTTCATAGAAAAATGTATTTTAAGGAGCAGCGAAACTGGAAAATAAGACAGTGGCATGAAATGTTGCAGGATGGTAGCTGGAGTGTGCCACTGCATGCCTGGCCACTGCTGGTATGATGGTATAAACAGAAAATAATCAGTATGATTGTTTTAGTGTGTCTCATTCAGCTGCTGTGTATTTTACTAATACAATTTAAATAAAAATGAAAAGGTTAGCTGGACATGATAGAAAAGAAGTTAATGCTAGAAACGTTATCAACTGTGTCTGTTTTAACATTTTATATTTCTAAAGTAAGTAAAATTATTCTAGATAAAGACAAACAGTTGATATTACATTTGCCTTATATTGCTGTTTTTCTCACACATTCTTTGAGTAGAAGTCAGTATTCCCACAAGGACAGAAACTGCTGCGTATCTGTATGTGTTAAATTTGTGTGTGTGTGTGTGTGTGAGAGAGAGAGAGAGAGAGAGAGAAGGTCTCTCAGCATTGCAGAGCAGTGCACACTGGAAGGCACTACCAGCAAAAGAGGTTTCAGTTTCTTCAAACTGAGATTTAATAAGCTGTGGAGCAGCTAAAACACACAGACCAACATGCACTACTGCCCTTGCAGACAGTACAGTCACATCCCTCCCTAACTACGCTCTCCCTCTCTCGTTCTCCCTCTTTCACACACACACACACACACACACACACAGGCCATCACACACACACGTGCATGCATGTCAAGAATGATAGCTTGGTTGGCCGGCCAGTGATTTGGTCTGTCCTCAAGGGAAATAAAGAGCGGGCTCATATGAGTTGGAGCTCAGAGCTTCTTTTTCTTTCTGTCCTAGCAGAAAGAACAGCAAAATACATACACACACGCACACACCCACCCACACGCACACACACACACACACACACACACACACACACACACACACACACACACACACACACACACACACACACACACACACACACACACTTGAATCTATATTCTGCCCAAATCGTTTAACATTAATCACAGGGACATAAACACTCCAGATGGGGATATTTCAATGACTTGTTGACAACTTTGTACCTGATGTAGAACACAGGCAGGCAGCAACAGTCCAGGTATTTAGTTTCAACAGCAGAAGTTCCTCAACACTCAGCAACTTGCAAAAACAACAGATACAGAACAGTGTCCTCTCAGCTGCATGACTTTCCTAGCCTGACCTGCTATCTGAGGTCTGAGGGCCTAAGCTACCCCAGATAAAAACAAGCATGCAATACAAGATGCTACAGAGAGTCTTGAAATTTTACACACTGCTCACATTCACTCCCTCACCTCAACTCCCCTCTCACTCATCCTCCAAAGGACAAACAAGATGCCCCAAATTCTCTTCTTTCATTCTTTCCCAAAAGTAGCTAATCAATTTAGCTTTCACCAATCAAAGGAATTGTCATACCAGTATCCAGTATCCAGTTTAGCCAAAACACAGAAGATATTTTATTTACCCCTTGTGCAATCTATCTAATCCACAGCCCTTGGCAAAGAGTTTTTCTAAGAGCTATTTCCTGCCAAAAAAACACCTGCATCTATATTTCCCAGCCTGAATTTGTACTCCTCAGGGACAGAGGTGTAGAGTGTCCCAGTGTTCTTTAGAGGGAGATAATTCCCATTGAAACTCTTCGCCCTCAAGGGATGTGGATTACACTGGGTATCTGTATCATTGTTTTTTTTTTTTTTTTTTTCACATTTAAATGTTTTGACAGTTTGAGCTCCATAAGCAAAAACCCATGTAGCCTCATTGGACTGAGGTGCTGCAGGACAGGAGCAGACTAGAAACCTCACCACACCACAAATAAAACTGTCTGGATGGATAGACTGCACAAGGGGTAAGTGGGGAAATCTAATTTATTTATTTGTTTTTTAATTCTGGGTGAACTGCTCCTTTAATGTGGCACGGTGCATGTGCAGATGCTATGTGGAAAGGCTGGTTTTCTGCCCAATACACAAAAAAAAAGATCATTCCTCAAAGGGATAGCAACCTGTTTCTGTTGAAGGAGGCAGGAGGCTCGTGATGCTGAGTGGTGTTATGGGCAGCAGTAGAGGAAAATTTTGCGGGACAGAGAGGCAATGTTTTAAATTTTAATATGTGCACTCCTTGTTCAGTTGAATGTATAGTCACTCTGCTCCCTGCTAAGCTCACACTCCACTGCACACATATGCTGTTTGTGGGATAACCTGCAGTCAACAGCTAGGTGAAAAAGATTTTTAGACTCTAGCCTAAGGGCCCTGTTATCTCCATCATACAAATCTTACCACACACAGGCACATACTTCACGTACACACACACAAACACACACACACACACACACACCTGAGTGAGCTCCTGCTGCTCCAGATCCCATTTCTTGATGCCGTTGTCTCGGGATCCACTGAAGAGCACATCTCCCTGGACGGCCAGACACTCAATGCCGTCGTAGTGGGGTGGCTCAAAGTTATGGGCTGGACCTACATTACCCAGAGTGCCCTCAGCCACGTCAAACACCTGGGGGAGTAAACAGGAAGTAGGGCAGTCTTCAGGGGAGCAAAAATCTGGGAATCATTCACTGAGACCATATACTGTATGTCCATGTGTGCATGCATCTTTTATGAGCTGGTGGTTGACATGGTGGATGACATTTGAGGCTTGGCACGAATGCATGTGCATATCTGAATGTGTGTGTGTGCGTGTGCGTGTGCGTGTGCGTGTGTGTGTGTGTGTGTGTGTGTGTGTGTGTGTGTGTGTGTAGGACTCGGTACCTTGACGTAGTGGTCTTTGGAGCCTGTGATGACTTGGTCTTTGCCGAGCAAAGACTGTCCCACTGTCAGACACATGACTGAGCCTATATGGCCTGTCAGCTTCCCCATTGCCTGCATCCTAAACACAGACACACACACACACACACACACACACACACACAGGCATGCACCAAAGGAAATAAGGGGAAGGTCGGTGCAATTCATTACTTGCATGAATTTGATATCCAAGGTGCCTGTTTCACTGAATAAAATCACTCTCCTTCTCGTAAGTGAAGTAAACCTGTTTGGACAAGGGGATGCCACAGGCAGGGGTGATACTGAGGAATATTTAATACATACATTTTTTTTCATTTCTGGAGGTTCTTATGCGTCACTGAATATATAAGAGCCCCTAAGCGTAAACTGTCTCGTCTAATCTGTTAATCATTTCCCTTCTGAATTATAAAAAAGCAAAAGTCAGGAGAAGACGGTGTTGTCACAGGAGGCCAGAAATGGGTAGCTGAAAACATTTGACTGCACATACATCAAAACCCTGAGTTCTGAGTTCCTCTGCTAACTTTTGACAACCTCTCCTTCTGCTTGATTTTCCTCTCTGGATGAGTAACATCTGACATGTCAGCCTCAATCAGCATTCACACTCTTAAAGGAATATTCCAAAGTTTTGGGCAAAATACTACATACCCAGACTGAGACAAGATGTTCTATATAAGGTGAATAAGACAGCCTCAGAGTTGCTGTAAGATTTATTTTTTCACTTTGATAGAGCTAGGCTAACGACTCCCATAGATCTCAAGTCTTTATGCTAAGCTAACACAAAATGGTAGCCGTAGGAACCAAACCACTGGATGTAAATGGTGAAAATGGTATCAAACATCTTGCCTCAGTCTGAGTCAACTGAAAAAACGGTATTTTGCCCAAAATACTGTATTTCTTTAAGAGATTTGAGCATCCATCCAAATCCAGATCCCAAAAAATTGTAGCTAGCTAAAAAAGAAATGAACACTGGATGTACCTATTGAGGTCCCAGATGCGGACAGTGTTGCCAGCGGCAGCGTAGAGCACCGATCCCGTGGGGTTGAGGGATATCTGGTTGATCTGATACTCTCCCTGGGCGAAGGTTATTGTGCGGGTGGTGGTGCCTGCACACGCATCACCTGAAACCACCTGCCCTGATGAACTGAGGGAGGGAAGAGAGGCAGCATGCAGAAAGACAGATATAAGGGCAAGGGGGACACAGGAGGGAGAGTAAGAGAAAGAGAGACACAAAGTTATGATGAGGGATGAGATACCGTTTGAAGCGTTACAAATTTGCAAAAGAGAAAGACAGAAAAAGGTGTAATGACAAGAGAGCTGCCTTTTTTGATGAATTTCATGTCACTTTTCCCTTATTTAATGTAGAGAAAAAAATCTCTCCTCCCTCAAATCTCAAATCAAATCTCTCCTCAGCTACAATTTTCCAGTGTGATCACATCTGCACCAGCTGGTTGACAATTCGAAACAAAACAAAAAAAAAAGACTTACGTGAAAGTGCGGACACACTTGGCAGTATCGCGGATGTCCCAGACCTTGATGTAGGAGGTAGAGACAGAGAAGAAGAGGCCAGAGGACGGGCAGTACTTAACCGACACTACGTTATTAGGGTGGCCTTTCAGGGTGACGATCTCCTGGCCCGTCACTAGGTTCCACATCTTGCAGGTCCGATCTGGAGCCGAAAGGAGAGAGGGGCAGTTTAAATACTCAGAAATACAGTTCGGAACGAAGACCCCTTGACACATACTTTAAAATCCACAAGACAAAAGTCATATCAATGAGTGTTCCTTAACAGTGGTCAGCCGGATATTATATTTAATAGAAAGAATCAACTGCACTTCTGCTCTTCCTGCGAGACACCTCGCTGCCACTCATCAATGCTTTTGCTTTTTTTTTACATATAATTCAGACAGCTCAACTCACATTAACACTGCATCAGGGTTTTCCGGGATTGTAAAATCTCGGGCGAGCCGCCTACCTGTAATTTTGAGCCACCTGATGAAAGATTTTAATGGATTTTAATAGGCTCTGGATGCAAGAGTAGACTGTGATTCATCCACTGACAGAGGGCACAACATCTCTGATGGGTAACAGGTGGCAGAGTAAGCCAAATCAAAGCCGTGTTGGGGATAATAAGAAGCACACAATTTACAGCGTCTTTCAACTTTCAACAAGTTAGCAAGGATTTTTCTAGCCGGTGGCAAAATTTAACACTGTTTCCAAAAGAAGAAAAAAAGAGAAAGAAATAAAACACTAGGGATCTAAAAGATTTGAATCTGTCCAGAGTGCTACACTTAGGACAATATTATGATAGTAAATGCTGAAAACTAGTGTCTATAAAACTGGAATAGATGGGATCAAATTGGAAGAGATGGGATATGGGTGTTAAATTGGATACGATGACAAATCTGGGCTGAATAAGCACCTAAGCCTCTAGTTGAGCCAGGAAAAATGCATGGCCTTGGGGTGACAAGCTTTTTGGTCTGCAGGACTTTTGTTTCAAAGCTGAAACAGTGGAAAGTATGGCAACTTAAAGAAATGATGTATGTAGTGCCATATGGTATGTGCTAAGTAGCTGTCATATCAACATCAATGACTGTCAGTAACTGTCATATCAAAAAAAAAACAGGCTGTTTATCCTGTGTGAAGGATACACAACATAACAGTCCCAGCTATTTAGTACACCACATTTGGCCATTTTTGGCTTATGTGAGACATTACTCAAGGAAAAGCTAAGAGCAATTTTAAAGGAGTGTTGGCTCTAGCTGGTACCTTTAGATCCAGTGAAGAGTAGCTCATCTGTGGCGTCCACACACAGGACGGGTTTTGAATGGCCCTCAGCTACGGACAAACACTGTAGGGGTGCAGTCCGGCCCCCCTTCACTCCACCGATGGGACTGATCACACCCCTAAGGGTCACACACATACACACACACACATACAAAGTCACACACTCCTCATGACAGTCCTTGCCTGCATATGTATGAAAGTGTATGCACTGTAAGTCACAGGCAGTCACAAACATGCACACAATAAGAAAGTTCTTTGCAATATACTGAGACACATACAAAACAAACCCATACCAACCTCATGTTTGATACATGAAACAGTGTCATCCCCTGAAAACAGTGCAAACGCACACATGCAATCACTAACACACTCACATGCACGCAACTTTTTGTCGATTTCCTGCGGACACCCGCTCCATCTTGCTGTCCTGCTGTAAGGCCCCCTCACCCACCCACCCCTTTCTTATTTTGGTTGTGGAAGGCCCAATTAAGATGCTACACACCAGCAAGAACTGCTTTCCAATTCAAGCTCTTTCTGTCACTCTAACACACACACACACACACACACACACACACACACACACACACACAGTCCCTTCCCTATTACATGCACTCAATCTCTCTTGCCTGAAGACCCCCCCCCCTTTCTCCATGACAGGCCAGAATCCCAGAGAGCCTGGACAGGAGTCAACAGAGTGAGACAGAACAGGGAGAGGGTGAGAGGAGGAGAGAGGAATGTGGGAAAATTGGTCCCTGGTGGACTTCCTAATAACAATGGTGTGGGTGAAAGAGAGAATGAGAGAGAGAGAGAGAGAGCGAGAAGGAGGGTGGGGGAGCCAGAAGATGTGAGGAGGGAAAGGGAATCTGTGATTATACACAAAACTAGGACAGTTTTGTTTCTACACAGAGCAAGCAAAATAGAGAAACAGCACTGGAAGGCTGTGTTTGAAGCTTGTCAAGGATGGCGATGTGTTTCTCCTCTGTTGCCGCACGTACATTCACATCCCAGTGCAAGCACACACACGCACACACACAAACATATGCACATTAAATAAAAAAACAAACAACACCCTCTGTATTTTTTAACACTGCATAAAAATGCCAACCAAATCAAAAAATGTCAAACATCAGCCACTTGCCCAAAATGATATAGTGAAAACATGCATGCATGTCTGCCACTCTCACAAAACACAAAAGAGCACCAACTTCCACAGAAAAAGCAGCGTGTGCTCAAAAGAATTGTGATGTTCACAATAGCCTGGAAGACCAACTCTGCAGCAGCCTGCAACTCAAAAATAAACCACAGCACAACATCCCGTGCCATTATCACATGCAGCATCTCCGCCAATCAGGTGGGAGCTGACTTTGAGTTCAGTGCCTCGAGAGCCAATCCTCTTTGTGTCCCGAGGAAAAGGGTTTTGGTGTGGGTGGATAAATGGGGAGATGTATCATGTCAACATCACAGTCAGATTATCAGATGCTGCCCATCTAGAGGAAGTTAAAATGTGAGGAGCTACACAACTTGTCAGTGATGCAGGGACTGCAGCATCACATACAGCGTGCCGCTCCCTCTGTCTGGTCCAATTCCCTTTTGAGGAGATCGACTGATTGAAATGGGAATGGATCTTTGACAAAAAGGGGAGAAAAAGTTTGCACGTGACAGTTCAACTCATATGAAAAGAAGGGAATTGGGGAGCAGTGACATTTGAACGAACCTTATCACTCTGATGGTCAGAAACCCAATTATCTTTTCAGAGGTATGTATACAGCTCTGTCCTCATTGGTTGGTGAAAAACAGATAGAACCTAACAAAACTGTTTCTCTATAACCACATTATGTTGTAATATTCAACCGTTGTAGTTGTTTCAATACAAACTATTTTATACCGGACAAGGTGGTAATACGGTGATATGGAGTTTGAATACTTTCCATATGGTTCTTTGCTCCATAAGGGCTCCATGTACTACAGCGCCACTTAATACAGCAGCCAATTTGTTATAGTGGTGATCTGTTCCAAATGGCAAACACTGTTCCCATTCTATCAGCATCTTTGTGTAGGGTATCATAGTGTATTGTGTTATGCAAAAAATCACTAATGGATGTTGTAGGGCCAAGCACCGCGAGGCCAGCGGACTGTTCTGGAACCGTGAAGGGAGATCAGCGTATGCAGGCGAAAAGCAGACAGACAGTGGCTAGGGTAGGTAGAGGTACATCTATTTGTGGCAGTGTATTTGTGTGGGTGGGTGTGTGTCTGAGTTTGTGTCGTTGTGTGCATGTGAGAGAGAGAGAGAAAGTGAGAGAGAGAGAGAGAGAGAGAGAGAGAGAGAGAGAGAGAAGCAGAGTGTACTGTTGTTCATTAAAGCTAAGAGCTGCTGTAAAGGAAAACAATAAGCAAAGGCTGCTTTTGTAATTCTATTTTTTTCATTGCTAAGTGGCTCTGATGACCTGTCTTTACTGTATTCTGTTGTGCGAAATCTGTTAACTCAGTACAGCTGTGTTAATTGTTGCAAACCTGACCAGCCGTCATGTATGAGATATCTGTTTAATAGGTGACTGATTTGGATTTAAAAAAAGATATTTGCAGTATTTCAAATTTAGCTTTTTTCTCCCTATCCCATGGAAAAGTGGTGAGGTTCATCCAGGTCTCGCGTGCGATGGACAGTGCAGACACATGACAACACCACAGGTGGTGACAGGTGGTGGGTCAAGAAAGCCGTCAATAAGGCCAGTAAGGTTAGAGCATGCACCACATTGACCCCACCCATGGTGGAAAAGAAGGAGAGGCCAGGCGAGGCACTGACTAGTAGTGGAGACAAGATGAGAGACCAGGTGAGTCACAGGCAAATGGGAAAACAGAATGACAGACTGACAGACATGTTTCCTCTACCTGAGCACCTCGGAGAGCGAGGAGTCGCTGTCATCCGACCTGGAGGCAGAAGAGGAGCAGGAGGAAGGGGGGTGGGGGTGGCGAGAGGAAAGGGTTAACCACACTAAGGAAAGACAGAAGGGTTATTGGCAAAGGGTTAAATGTAAGGGTAGAGGGAGGATTGACTATAAGAAGGGTTTTTGATATAAAGCACTTGCAAACTGTCAGAGACAATAAGTCAACAATAAAGCTAGTCAAATGATTATCAGTCAGTGTGCCATGCAGTGAGTTTTGTTTCAATGATAATCATGGACTAGGCTGTATTCTTTGACCAATGTATCCAGATGGTTTGCTTAGTAAAGTTGAAACAGCCAGTAGTTTGGGTGCACTTGGGAATACGTTGCATTTGTTTTTATCCCTCTAAAGAAATGGCACCCAAGCTAACCAGTGGCTGGTTTAGAGGACTTTCCCCTCACAGTGTTAGAGCCAACATTGAAGGTTAAAGGTGTAAACAGAAGAGGAAAAGGTCCCAAAAGAAACAGGGAAGTGAAGGAGGAGTCACTGATGCTAAAGGAGTCATACATTCGGGTACAAGGACTACATATTGGATTTTTTATGCAACTAGTGTGAACAATGTTGTTTTAGGTCTTTCAGAGACAAACCCCCCATGTAGGACTCCTGTGATGTCAGCGTCCCCTCCCACATGTACTCTCTCCAGCAATCAAGGAAGTAGGGGAATACAGAAAGAGGAATTGGAATAGCAGATAGGGTAAGCAGTAGGGAAAAATCCATTTGATTGGAGGATAAGGTTGTCAAACCAAACTCACAGGCGAGCCTGTGCAAGCTGTCAAGGGAAAAAAAATCTAGACCACCCCCCAGTTCATACAGCAATAGCCCAGGGGAAGAATGGCATGTGTGTAACAGAGCAATAAAAAGTATATTATATTATAAATATTTTATAGCCTCAGGTTTGTCACCACAACAGCCTGTGTTTTATATCGTGGGCATGAAATAATAAAACAAAATGTTTCTGGATGTCTGGAGGGAACAACAGCATTAAAAGGGGCTATAAATTCCTCCATTTCTTGGTATTACAGTGGTGACCATGGGCATAAAACCCTTTAAAGTTAATTGTTTGTGGACGACAAATGTTCAAATGTAATGTCTATTTTACACAAACAGACCTATGAGATTCAAAGAGTCGCACTCCAACTGACTGACAGACATGTAGGAGAAATGGCATGAAAGCCGTGTTTTCTTTGTTTAAAATTAAGTCACAATAGCCTGTTAAAGCTGAAGTTAGAGCCTTTGGACAACCCAGTTAACGATTATGAAAATAAAACATTATTTGTTTGTGGGGGTTTTTTATTATGTCAAATCCTTGAACCTATTTTCAACTAGGCAACACATATATACTCCTTATGCATCTTAACAGCTTGTGTGAACTTGCAAAGAACAGAAAACTCCACAAAGTTTTTTTTCTTTGCACAGAGTGACAGTCAATTAAACCAAATTCATACGAATAATTCATACGACCTATTTAGCATTTTTCAATTAATTATCTTCATTTGGCTATGAAATTATGCTTGTGATAGTGTCATAGCTGTCTCAATAATGTAAGGACACTGAAATGTATGGGTTTTTTTGTTTTTTTGTTTTTGTGTGGCTCACAACGTGAGAAATTCTAGAGTATGAAACATCAACATGGCAAAACCAAAGTGTAAAATCATATCTCTCTGCCTTGACAAAAGTCATCTACTGGGAAGCAACATCAACCCAAACGTGTATGTATAGTCTCTGCATACATGTGTATGTGTGTATGTACACATTTCTACATGCATGCATGTGCTCATGCACACCTACATTCAAAATATGAGTGCAGATGAGTCTGGCATGTTTGAACTAAAGTACAGGTGGACATTTCTAACTTCTGTCAAAATGACAAAGTGGAACCAATTATGCAATCATAAGTTTTAAAGCATAGCAGAATGCTTTAAAAAAAAAAAAAAAAAAAAAAAAAACTAACACCAGCTCATCCTTCTCTGCTGTCATGCTCTCTGTGATTGCTGAAATGTCCTGCTGGGGAAAGTAAATACAAGACAGCTTTGGCCTAAACATAAATATCCTCCTACACTGTCACCCAGAGTCAAGTCGAAATGTTTGCAAATGACAACAGCTGCACAGAAAACTGACAAGACCCAAATCATTTACCTACTCCTGCTCCAGATAATGAGGATCCACATGCTAGAATCACACACACACACACACACACACACACACACACACACACACACACACACACCCAAGCCAACCAATTCCACCCAGGATCCGCTCAAACAATTATGTGTCAATAAAGCTGAGAATTGTTTGAAATTAATAAAGATTATAAAACTAACATAAACAACTTAGGGGACAAGACAAACACTGAAATTAACTGGTGACATTTTTCAGCGAAGCTTGTATTGACTGTGAAGAGGAAGCAAAAGGCCTGAGAGTATCCATTGCTTTGAGCTGAATCATTTATAGTGCTTAAAAGCAAAACAAAACAAAAACTAATGTTGTGTTGATCTAACAGAATACTGCAAATTACAATTTTTGCGTCAAAATTTTCAGAATTAGTAAGTACATCTGTTGGCTGATTTTTTCACATTTCACATTTGAAAAAAACAACAACATGAAAAACACACATGAAACACCCTTTGCCAAAATGCAGACTGTCCTCCTCACACCTGCTTCTTAAACTGAAATTCAACAATCCAGCAGTTAAACCAAACATGTGCGCTTTCCTGAAGGAGCCCAGTAAAATTATGAAATGTGGGTTTTGGTTATGATTTAACAAAACATTTTTTGTATTGAGTATGGAACAAAGGACTGAGTCACAAGGTATTTGGAGGCCAACTGTTTGGTGTGTGTGTACAAGACTGTGTTTGTGTGTGTCTGTGTGTGTGTACTTACTTGTCCAGCGCAGAGCCTTGGGTCTGGTTGCTGGTGAGCCTTGAGAAGACATTGCGATCATTCCTGGTCCTCAGTGGAGGGGAAGAGGGAGGGGTGTAGCCCTCAGTGGGCCTGAAGGTGGCAGGTGTGGATGAGGAAGGACAAGGAGAGCGAACAAGAAAACAAAATCAAGCAGAGAAACAGACCTGGATTATTCCATTACTTCTCTGTTACCGGGAGATTCATGAAGGTGTTACACAGTCAGCCGACGTATTCAATCCGTCTGCATGATCGCTTAGAGTTGATTGGAGGCAGAAGCGTTACATGTACCTGAATGAACGGTCGTACGATTTCCTCCTTGTCATGGGGGAAGTGTCATAACCCCGAGACTGCCTGGGACTGAAGGTGTACAAACACACACACACACACACACACACACACACACACACACACACACACACACACGCACAAGCAAAGTAAGCTTCAAGGTGCTCTATCAGTGTTAAAAGTACAGAAAGGATCAGACTTGTATGTAAACTAGGCACTGGTCCTAGGACTTGATAACCAACAAGGATTTTATGCAATAACTAATTCTAGTCAATTAAAGCAAGATTTGTTGATTAACATGTCAAATCATACACCACCTGGTTTCCCACTATCAAGGACTAATAAAATTTCAGTGATTTTTTTTTTTTCCTTTTTCCCTGCCTGGAGCAGTTCCATGACGAACAAAGTTTATTTCTCTGGTATGTCAGCACAAGGTTTTGCTTTGGACATGTTCATGATAGATAAATGAACATAGAAATAGCTGATCACTTCATCCCCAAAAACTCTCAGGAAATTAAACTTTCAGGAAATTACATTTTAAAATCCTTTTAATGATCTGTATTTCCTTTTTGATGTATTTTTTAATATTTCCCAGGACATTATGACAAGGGCTAGTTGGCCCTGAACCCATGGTGGTGATGATGTCACGTCAGATGTTACTTTATGTCTACTGATGTTTTAGTTTGTTTATTTCAGTGACATTTTTCTCTCTTTTCTCATCAACGATTTATTTTTCTGACTGTTTCATGTGTTCAGGGCTGCCATCCAAAAAATTCTGCAGCCGGGAAAAAAACAAACAAAAAAAAAAAAAACATTATAAAACAGGACCATGGATCCCTTGTCTACTTGGATCCATGTAAGCAGTTTTCAGAGGCTCCACTGAGCTGTGGTAGAGGGATCAGCCCTACAGATGGTGGGGATTCGATGTCTTGCTGAAAGACACTTCAGCAGGATGAATGTTTCCCCTTGTGAGGGTTTGAGACCCATACTCAGCTGCTGGATAAGCCTTGTGTCAAATTTAAGTGTGTCCCTTCAGGAAAATAATCCCCTGAGGCCAGATATTTCTTTAGGAGTGTTGGATAAAGCCCCTGAAATGATATCCCTAGCTTAGGGCCTGTGTTTATTGTTTTACAGGACTTTAAGCTGTAACACTGCAGTGGAGTCTCTTGTTACCAGGGCAACATCTCAATGAAAATTGGGCACAATCATCCAAGGCTCAGTGTACCTTAAGAAATCCATGTGCTTATTTCGCTACATCTATAAAACTCAGAACTTCCCTTGAAATTTCAGCAAACTACCTTTCAGTGACACAAAACCCATGCCATACACACCTTCTTCAAACTATTCCTCACTGGTGTACTAGAAACAGCCTGGTTGCAAGACAGCTAATGGGCAAATGCACTCAACAAGGTGCTAGGTTGTTGAAGTTTACTGTTTCCAACGAGAAATCCAGAAGCATGTTTGGCTATCTATTTAGACAGCCTGAAGCCTCCTCCACACAAAAAGTATTTTTCTTTTAGTGAAATTTGAAGTTATTTGAAAATAACAGCATGTTTTCTGGGGTTTCAGTTGGGTGCTGCGGTTTCCTTCAACAGTCCAAAGACATTTAAGCTATGTGAATTGCAGACTCTAAACTGTCTCTAGATGGGAATGTGTGTGTGGGTGTGTTTGTCTGTCCATGTGTTCGCTCTATGATGGACTGATCTGTCCAGGGTGTTTCCCTGCTTTCTGCCCTATGCATGCTGGAATAGGCTCCAGCCCCTTGCAATCCTGATCAGGATAAGCATGTATAGAAAATGGATGGATGACACCATTACATATAAATATATATATATAACATTTGCAGAAATGAAATGTTCTTAAAGTGCTTGGTGAAACCCATCACCAATAATAAAATAAAACATAAGGATCTTTTCCTATTGCAAATGAATGTAAGTGTATTCTCTGAGTACTGACAAAAGAGAGTTTTACGCAACTCCCTTGACTTAAAAATGAACCTTTAAGAAAGCCTAAGGTACACAATTTAACTAGGAGCTTTTTTGCAACCAGCAACAGATCCTCTCGTGCAAGAATGGACTCTAAACATTTACACTATCCTGTTGCACATTCCTATAACTTGTCTCCCCTTCCAGGCAGAAGACTGGACTAGCCTTGGTGACAACAGTCATTTATCAAGACTGTTTAAAACTTCAGGACTTACAAAGTGTGTCCCCGGACAGGCAGGCTGATGGTGCGGGACGCCCGGTCCCTGTGGTAGGGCTCTCGTAGGGATAGGCTCAGCCCCAGGCTCCCCGACACCAGGCTCAGGCCGTCCTCCTGGATGTCAGTCAGCGAGGCCAGAGACTTGGTGATGTGCTGTGGCTTGCTGCCGGATGTCGGGTCCAAGATGGGACCCAGATACTCTGCTGACACCGCCTTCATCTGGGCCGACAGACGAGGCTCCATCTGGTTGGGAAACGATGTGAGAGAGAAAAGAGAGAGTGAAACAAGAGGGGATGAGGACAAAAGTAACACAGAAAATAGGAAACAGAAAACATATATAACAATGATTATTTTTTTAAATTAAATAATTAACACATAATATAATTATGGGGGTCATATAAAGAAAAAAGAAATGTTGGACAGAGGGGAACAAGAATTGGAGGACAGATTAAAGAATAGAAACAGAATATTAAGAGGAAATGAGAAGATTAGTGTCAAATTGGATGTGTTTCCACACAGTATCAGGCACTAAGTTCAAGTATATGCTTATACTGCCCCCTTATGGTTTCAAACAAGAATGGCAGTGATTGTGAGGTTCAGACACCAAACTGTGTGACTGGTTGGCAGGAGAGATGTAGCATGAGCAACCAAATGCAAACACTACAGCAAAAAAATTAAGGTAACCATAACATGCAGCGTCATATTCAGTATTAATTCATTTAGCAGTAGTGTGGCACCACATCAAGGAAAAAATGTGAAATTTATTTAACTTTTCTATTATCTAAAACTAAAAATATATAGTCCAAATGTTAGTTAGAGTAAGGTTACTATGATTATAAACATTCTTTGTGACTAAAACATCAACTTGAAACATAAGTTTGATTCAAAGAGCGACACGTATGGGGATACAGCTTAACCCCCCCCCCCCCCCCCCCCCCCCAACCCCCCCCCCAAAAAACACACACACACACACATTCAGTGGGCCTGTATTCAACAAATGCTGAAGAGAGGACCTTATTGGTGGGAAAACAGGAGGAATCATCAAAACAAGTTTACCTTCAACTTGAAATCATCCTGGCTGTTGGATTCTTTCATTTGTGATACACTAGAGGAAGACAATAGATAGATAAATAGATTTGTTTTCTACATACAAATGGAAATGGAATAAATATAATGTATTCCTAGACGATAAACAAGAGTGTGCTGGGCTGAGAAGTGACGTTATCGATGAGTGAGAGAGCAGACTGCAGTCTCACCTGCTGTCAGAGGCTTGGCTGAATTCAGAAGGTTCTTCATCTGTGCTGGCATAGCCATTTTCTGAAAAGACACATCACATATCAGAAATGGTCAGTGTTCACTATGGTGCAAGTATGTATGAAGGAAAGGAAAAGGTAGGAAGAGACAGAAAGTCATAGAGTTGAAATGTAACACACTCTATGAGGTCACAGACACAGACACACACGGAACCATCCCTCACCTTGCTGTACGTTGTGAATGAGTGCCTGGAGTTCAGGGATGTACTCCGCCTTCTCTCGAAGGGCGTCAAGAATCATGTGATTGTGGGCTGAGCCAATTACATCTGTCTGTCGCAGCTGGCCCTCCAACAGTCTGATCTGAGCCTCCTTCTGAGCCACCTGTAAGCCCTGCTCTCACACACACACACACAAACACACACACACACACACACACCACATTCACACTTGGTCTTAACATGTGTATCAGGCGATATGATCACAACTGAACAGCTCTAAGTACAAGTGTAAACAGAATCGTGATCCAATGAGCCACTTTGGTGAAGGAAGGAGCTTTTGAGAGGCTGGACTCTTGGGACCACATCTTACACCTGGTGCACAGCGACACCAAGTGTGACACAAGTGTCTCTGCTAGTTTCCTGCTGGCTCAGTTGTCATTTTCCCATAGGGTGCCCAAGTTATGTATATAGCAAATGCACTTGTACCCGTCTGTGCACCCATGGGTGTGTTGGTCTTAAACAGAGGTGTGGTCAAACATTGTAAACATTGGTAACACTTCACAATAACAGTACAACAATTAACGTTAGTTAATGTTAGTTAATGCCGTAATGGTTAATTAACTGTTAGTTAATGATTATTATGGCATTTACTAATGTTAATAATATCTACAATAACCCTTAAATAACATAAATTAACACCTTAGCATGAACAGCATTAGTAAATGATTCTTAGACACATTAGTTAACGGTTAGTTAACTGTTATTTAATGTTTATTACCTGTTACTTAATGTTTATTACAGCATTAACTAGTGTTAATTATTGTACTCTTATTGTAAAGTGTTACCGGTGCATTGCTATCTTAGGGCAGGTCAAAAACCAGGTCTGAAGTCAGTGGCGCAGTTTTCACTGCTAACCTAAGGACAAAATTATGAAGATGGTAATGTGAGCGGACACAGGCATATGCCAATGTTGCCTCTGCAGAGAAGTAGTCCACCTTATCTGGAAAATGCATCATCATAATAGCAATCCCCAAAAGTGCAAGCACACATGGCTTATAAAGGGAATGGAAGTTGGAACTCTGATTGGTTTACTGCATGTTATACCCAAAACACACCCACGATTAATTAAGACACTAAGTACAAGCCTTTTGAGCCATGTGCCTGGCGCAATGACCCTTTTTTCCATTTTTAAGTTAGCAAAAGTGGATTTGGACACGTCCTAATTGCACTTGCTCCATGCTATTCACAATGTGTGCTTAGTTCATTAAAATGGAGCCCTTGGTGTGGAACTCAACCTTCAATAAAATTTGCTTTTGCAGCAAGATGGCAATCTCTTTATCAGGAAATCCAAAAAAAATAGTGCAACTGACTGCAACTGCTTTGTTAATAGGACAGAGATAAAGAACTGGATGAGTGGGGAATTTGATTCGTTTTTTGATAGTGAAGATAATAATAATACATTTTATTTGTTATGGCGCCTTTCATGGCACTCAAGGTCGCCTTACAGTAAAAATAAATACAGAATACAGCAACGACAGAAAAAAACACAGCATAAAAACATCACAGAAAACACAGCATAAGAAACATCATAGAAAATAGCATAAAAAGAAAACATCATAGAAAAATACTTAATTAGACATTGTGACAGCCACCCCACAATATAGTGACAGTATGAAATATAGAGGTAAGAAAACAAAAAAAGAGGCAATTCTGGTGGATCTGAGGTCAATTTGAGATGCATGATAACACCAGAGGCCTGTACCATAAAGCTGGATTTCGGCTTAGCGAGATAACTTCAGGCTTAACCCTGGCTTTTCTGTACCATAACGGTGGCTTACTTTTTATCGGGCTACGTTGCCATGGTAACATATGCTCAACACCTAACCTGCTCCGGAGCAGGTTAAGTTCAGGATAAGAGCTCAGCAGGTAGAAAAGCCCCACCTACTGACCAATCAGCTCTCTTGGAAAATGGCCTGCCCATAAAATTAAAATTAATACATTTTACAATCCTTCTTGTATTTTTTTTTTTTTTTTTTTTTTTTTTTTTTGTTACTCATGACTGCACTGTCCAACCAAAAATTGATCTTGTAGACTGATGTAGCCTAATGATTTTTTTTTAATGTTTATGAAAATAAATGAGGGGAATTTAATTCAGAGGGTTAAATAAAAGTTTGATAAAATACACGCCAGCCTCTGGGCTCCTTTAGGTTTCCATTAGTTTGCTCATATTTAGTATTTAGGGAGTCTGCCCTGAAAAGTCCACATGAGAGTTGATGCTAAATGTTTTACTGTCTTTAAGTGACAGTGAAATAATATTTTAACCAGCAGAATAATCACGAGGCGTCAGATGCTTTATAAAATGAAATATCAAAACCAGTTGAATCAAAGTTACGATTCTGATGAAACTCAAACTGAGGGCAGCGGTCCAGCGAGGGTCACCCCTCACTGTGAGAGAGGGCCAGTTCCTCTGCAGGAGTGTATGGCTGAGTGGGAGATACATTCATTTATTGAACACACAAATGTTACTGCAGTCAGATCTACTCGTGCCATCATGGTGGGGAAGTCAGATTATAATCCCACTAATTTACGCATTGACACAGTCGGCGATTTTTGTGCCAGCATTCCTTGCGGCTTTCGGCAGCTGCAACTGTGTTGCTTTTTGCCTGGATTATTGATTTATATTCCTTGTATTTATTAATGATTATTGTCTACTCCTCGGTTGTGACGTATGCGGCTCGGGTGGATTTTTCCATGTCTGCGATTGGTCGCATGCAGCAAACTCCGCCCTTTTTATGTGAGCGCGCACAGATCTAGATTGGAAAGCCTGGGTTGAATTAGCGAGTTGATAGCCGGCTTTATGGTACCGAAAATCCTGAGTGCTGATGTCTCGTTAAGTGAAGCCAGATAAGTAAGAGAAAGCCCGACTATGTTAATCCAGCTTTATGGTACAGGCCTCAGGTGTGAATGGCTGTCTCAGCTGTTCAATACAAATGCATAGTGGGACACACCCCATTTGACTTGTCTCAGTTACTTGCAGTCCAAAGAGCCACCACTAGATGGTGCCACAGTTTAACTATCATTCACGGCACCAGGATTTGAAGTATTACTCAGTATACACTTTAACTAAGCAAAAATTCAAAACATCATCCCATGAATGACTATAAATTATGTGACTACATTTTGCTACTGTAGCACAATATTATATTACTGGCAATAGTTTAAAATAATGAGATGTGAATGTGTTTATATATTAGACTACATTCTGATTGCATTTATCAGTTTGAGGTGTGTTATAAGTTGCCTAAAATTATGACTAAAAAGGTGATCTTTTCTACCTGAATGTTGTATATCTAAAGTGGCCACTGTAAATAATTTTCAGGAACTTTTTCAAAAACATTTTCCCCATTTTTCAAAGTGTTAGTTAGTGTTTTCAAAGTCTCACAACACACTTTTGGGCATAATGTTCTCTGAGTTCACTCAGGCTGGCATCTTCGACTGACCTTGTCTATGGAGGCCTTCAGGAAGTGGTCCAGCAGGTGGCGGGCCTCAGCCAGGGAGCAGGAGCTGATCACCACTGAGGTGTCCACTGAGTCCAGCTCATCCTGCAGGAAAAACCCAGGCTTCACTGTGGGCCTCCAGTGACATCACACAACTTAAACAGCATGCAAGGTGGCACGTGAATGCAGGTGTGTGTGTGTGTGCACACGTTCATACCTTGGTCTCCTCTATCTGCACAATAGTGGCTTGGCAGTCTGACAAACTGTCATTGATGTAGTCTATGTTGGCATTGAGCACCTCAATCTCCTCATTGATTTCCAGGAGGAGGCGGTCCTCTGCTTCGGGTCCCTCCCCTTCCGCCATCAGTACCTCCCTCTTGTGCAGGAGCGACTCCTGCTGCACAGTCAGCTCCTCCCGTTTCTGACATAAAGAGAATGCACACACAGAAAACACAAAAGTAAACCATGTTAAGTTACACTTCAAAAGAATTGCACTTATTAGCCACTTCCAAATGGAGCCTTACACTGGCCAAGTCCATGTAAAAGTAAATCTGACACTTTCATTGGTGATTTCAAATTGGAACACATTCACAAACACTAGGCTATTTCTGACAAGTCCAAAAAGGATTAAAATACTGAGGGAATACACAATGTTTTAGTTCAGATGCTCAATACATGCTTTAACATCTTGAGTTCCAATAAATGTTTTTTGAGCAGTCCAAGAGCTGAAGGGCAAGTTTCCAAACAAGGAAGTGTCCAGCAAATAAGTGAGATTTATTCTGACAAAATAGGAAGAACAAACTGAGAAACGTTTTTTTTTATCGTGACAAGAGGTAGAAGTATATTCCATGTAAATATACCACATTGTTGTGAAATGTCTAAATGTGAGAACAAGCATGTCTTGTTTTTGTTTTATTTATGGCCGACAGAGATGCGTTTCACAACTCATTACTTTTATTGGAAAACACTACTGCTGTTCTTAATACTACTGCTCCTCTCACAGTAAATATATCTAATACTGGGGGCCAGGGTCCCAAAGGTTTTGGTTTTTTGCAACCTAAAATATAATTTGATTCTTCCTAAAAATCTCATTTCATATTTTCTACGCACACGTTTCTCGAAGAAACCCCTAACCATGCTTATGTGCCCCTTGCAAATAGGGAAGCTGATTACGTGACACAAATGAAACAACTTCTCCAGTTTATTTTCTACACATCAAGGTCACGTCAGTGCTGCCCCCATCAGTTCAAATCATGCATGGCCATATACTGTAGGCAACATTAAATCCCCATAAAAACTTAGAGGATTACACTTCATCAATTTATCAGGATAATAACTCCACAGCCACCAAGCCACCAAGGGCAATCCCAGTGAAAACAGCAATTCCGACAGCTCTCTTCTCACTGAAGAGATGTTGAAGAAGAAATCCCATTGCAATTCATACCTTGATAAGGCGGTCCATGTCGGCCTCCACATTAGCGATGGTCATTCTCTGCATGACGATGTCCAGAATGCGACGCTCCAGGGCCTGCCACTTCTGACGGGCAGACTTGGTGAAGCTGCTGCCTCTGCCAACCGCTCCCATCATGCTCGGGCCTCCTGGTTTGCGCTGCAGCTTCTTCCTACTGCTGGAAACACACAGTGAGGACAGAGATGGAGGAGGTGGTCAGGGAAGGGTTAAAAAAAAGAGAAGAGAGGAGTAGAGTTGGAGTGAAGGAGAGTAAAGGATAAGAGATGAGAGTGGGAAAGAAAGGAAATGAGATTTACATATATGAATATACATACAAAAGGAAAGAAAATGGTGGGGGGCAAGTAGGAGGCAAACAGAACACTATTAAATTACAATAAACAGCTAAAAAGCTCAGGGCACAGCTAAAAGTCCTGACGGAAAGCAAGATTATCATCCCCACTGGTAAGCAGGCAATGAGCAACAATGAGTCTGTCTGTTTTACAGTCTACCTCTACTGCACACACTGCTGAAGCACAAACTGAAGTGGGTCTTTTCTCCTTTAAGTCAGCAAATGTCTTTATAATGCCCTTTTTCTATAAAAATAAATTAAACTTCATCCTTTCAGCAAAAGGTCAGCACACAATCATCAGGCTTAACGGCATCATTAGCTAATTATATGGCTGAGTGACTGGCTAACTGACCAGCAAACATATAACAATGTCATTATACACAGTGTTGGCACACACACACACACACACACAACCCACACAACCCATCTTACCCAATGACCCGTGTTCCGTCCATGCTGCCCTCGCTCTCTCCCAGGTAGCCATAGGCGTTGTTCTTGTTGTTCCACTGGCGCACCATCCCACTCACAGTTCTCCCAAACTCAGGCTCAGAGCTGCTGGCTGTGGTGCTGGCCGACAGCTCAGCTCCAGAGTCTGGAAGAGGGGGAGGCTGGTTCCAGCGGGCCACACGCCCAGCCACACGCTCAGACATGGGTTTAGCCAGCCGGCGCAGGGCAGTCACTTCCTGCGTCTTCCTGCGCAGCACCAGCTCCTGCTGCCGCTTCTGAGACTCCAGTGCACGAATCTGGTACTGCAAGGGCACGAGGGAGGGAGACAGCCATATTTCAGATACACTTTATGCGTATTTACATAACAGCAAGGAGACCACATGTTCACATGTTCAGTCCAAACAACACCTGCCAACATATCATGTACAAGACAGTGAACCTGCACCTGTTCACTCAGGAAAATCATCCTAGATATGAGAATAAGGTAACGTCTAATGCCTACAATGTAGAATGTATGATGCACAAAGGCTATATCTTAACCAACAGACTCTAAAGCAAGTATGTAGTATGCCCAGTAAGCATGTAATCTTAAATCTGTTCATTATTCAGTCTTAATCAACATTTTCTCATCTTCATCGCCTTCTGTCAGATTCGCTCTTCAATATGTACAATTATTTTCATTTTCAAGCTTCAACTAATGAGGTTCCTGAGTTGAATAGGAGTACTTTTGGTACAACAGACTAGCTAAATGTAGCCTGACTGACCCTGACTGTGTAGAACAGCAAGGAGCTATCCCTGCTTAGTCTGGACAGGCTCCATTTATTCGGCAGTATTTGCTCAAATTGTGTGTGTGTCTTTTAATTGGATCTCATGTTTGAATTTGTTTGAACACCCCCCTGCCTGCCAATCAAAATGATGCACACTGACTGTTGACCTGCTTTGCCATCAGCTATGATTGTGGTTCATTTCAAATTAGTAATATTCATCTAGGGTCAGATGCCGGCTTAAGTTTGAGGTCCTCATTATCAGCGTGAGTCCACAAGATAGAATAGTCTATAGTTTCTGGTGTTAGCGGGCCAAGCAAAACACTGATAATGAAAGCATTACAATTCTTAGCATGACAACTCCTTTGTAAGGATTGTGCAATCTATGTAGTTTGAAAATTAAATATGTTTTGTAAAATCCTTGCGGCTTTTTTTGTGACACAAGTGAGACCAAGTGTCTCTCACCCAAGCATACGTGCACACACACACACACACACACACACACACACACACACACACACGGCCTAACCTCTTGTCGCCGCTGCTCCTTCTTGAGCTGTGCGATCTCACGGTTCCTCTTTGCCTCCACCATCCTCCTCCTCTGCTGCTCCTCCTTCATCTGCTTCATAAGTGCCACCTAGGGACAGCAACACCACACTGCCCTCAGTTCATAACAATGACATTCCCGCTTAAGCGCTCTCACTCATGCAGGCTCCTATTCCATCACACTCTTTCCGCTCTCCTCACCTTGGCTTTCTTCATCTCATTGACCTCGGCCTGGAGTTTCTTCAGCTCCCGTTCGTACCTCCCTTGGTTCTTGAGGAGGCGCGCGTGCTCCTTCTGTGCAGCTTGTAGCTTTTGCAGGTCACGGTTCATCTCCTTAAGACGCTTCTCGTACTCTTGCTTGATCCGACTGGCCTTCTCCTCCGTGTAGTTCTCCATGGACACTAAGCAGCAACAGGACAATGTTAATGAATTGCTGTGGGACTACATTACCCATGAGATCCCACCCAGATCCCAACCTTGATCAGTCAGTATCGTGTTTTTTCTTTGTTTTGTGACATTTTCTGCTGATCAAGGTTGGACATGTCTGTGTAATCTATTACACAGTCTATATTACACTGCTCACTGAAGGTTAGTCACACGCAGTCCTGTTCCTGTCTACACAACCTGTGTACAACAATCTTCTCTCCTGTCGTGTTTTTACTCACTGAGGTTTTGTAGCACACGGTCTCTCTCCAGCTGTGTGTCTCTGATTTTGTTCTGCAGCAGGATGAGCTTCTCCTCATACTGCAGCTTCAGCATCAGCAGCCTCCGCTGGCTGTTCTCCAGCTCGTCAATCAGCTTCTGTTTGATCTCGATCTCACAGGTCAGGTCAGCGAGGTCTGCCTGGAAGTTGGCTGGAGGTCAGAGGGCAAAGGTCAGACAGAGCAGAAAGAGGTATTTAAAGACCTAGATGCTTTTTGCATATTAATGATAGGCATATGCAGAGGTTAAGACTATGGTGATGCAAAAATAATAGCAGGAAATCACTCTCATATCTCACCATAACACAAGATTTAGGTCCATCAATGCCTTTATTAATACTGCAATCAATCAGTTTGAAAATGAAAAAAGAAAAAAAAAAATAAACAAGCAGATAAATCAAAAGACAAAGGGCGTAGCGATGTGACTGTGGTTCAATAAAGAGTGCCATACTCAAATCACAGTCTTTAATTCATTGTTGTTGTTTTTTTAACTGTAACTTTAAAACAACTAATGTGTTTGCTTGTTCAGAGCATTGTCCATCTGATGCAAGTCTGTAGGTTCAAATTACTGGCTGGAAGGTGGCCCAGGCCTTTTGAGTTTAGAAATATACCTTTTTCATCTGAGTCCGAGTCTGAATCCACCAGGCTCTCGTCACTGTCAAACTCCTCCTCCTCCTCCCTCCCCTCCTCTTCGTCCTCCCCCTCATCCTCATCACAACCACTCTCCTCCTGCAGGGGAGACATAATATCCTACACACACACACACACACACACACACACACACATACACACACACACACACACACATTAGACTCTCATCTGCTTCCTTTTAGCTTCAAATACTTGTAAATGCAGACATAAATACCTTACCTCAGCATAATTGTCATCTGAATCAATCTCTCCATTCTGCCCATTTTGTCCAACATCCCCACTCTGCCTGATCTGGCCGTTCTCTCCGTTCTCGTGAGCGTGTAATTTCACTCGTTTCTTCAGGCCTTTCTCCAGCTCTGGACTGAAGGAGGAGAGAAACATATTAGTTACATCAGGTTACGACTGGAATTTAAATACGTACACATGAAGTCACAAGCTGCCACACAGAGCAAGTTTTTTTCAGAGGTGTAATCTCATTTATATATCGTTTTCACCTAAGGTCGATACATCTGTCTGATGTGTTTTTGTACATTACACCAGAAACCCTTCAGAATCCGCATAACTGAGATGTCATTATGTTCCAGACATCCACCATTAGGGCTTTGGGACTGTTGCCAGAGAATTCAGGCCTCTGAAGTCATTAGCAAAGACGTCTTCAGCTCATCTACTCCCCTTTAGCTCTTTTCATTTTACTGCCAATTTTATTCTCCCCATCACTCCCTCTTTTACAACCCCCCACTTATCACCCATCCCATCTTTTCCTCTTTCCTCCCTCCTCACCCTCCACCCTCATCCCATTAAAGTTCAATTAGGCCGTTAGGCTATGTATGTGCCGGTACCCTTCCCTCTCTCATGACCCAATCACCAAATGAATTTGGTCTTTTTATGTCCATGCCAGCATCACTGCAGACTCCTGGCTACTTCCCAATTCTATTCAAACGCTTGCTTCCCAAAGCCCTAATCGACTGGTGATGTGCCTCTTCATACACAAGAGAAAGCAATGATGGAAGGAGAGTGAGACTAGGAAGGAACATTCAGTATCATCATGATGCTTTCTCAGTTTCAAATTGTAAGAGTCCATAGACAAGGGATTATAGGGGGATACCGAAAGATCAAATTTACACTAAACCAAAGTGATTAGAGATATGAGGATCAGCGAGCTGAAAGAAGCCATACAGATGTGTATGGCTTCTTTCCCTAACCCTTCTTTTCCCCCTCACCTCATCCTCCTCTGCCTCCTCTCCTTCTTCTTAAGCCTCTCAATGTCCAACTTGGCTCTGCGAATCACATCCGTCATCTCAGCCTCCATAGACATGGGGGCAGGGGAGGAGCCAGGTGGGTGACCAGGGGCGGGGCTGAGAGTGGAGGAGGGGAATGGGGAGCGAGAGGAGAGCCGGGATACCTGGCGCCGCAGAGACTCGTTCATGGCTTCACTCTCCAGGAGCTTGGATCTGAGAGAGGAAAGCAAGGGAATTGGAGAAAAAATGCTATTCCCTGGTATTTTTATTTTGAGTTAACTTGGTGGTTTTGAGATGTGAAAAAAATGTCATATTGTAACAATTTTTAGCAAGACAAAGCAATAATAAGACAAAGTGCAGAATTTTTACTCCATTGTTTACAAACAATATGAGTGAAAAGTCACTGAGAACTCCTACCCATGAATAGAATTCAGTGTCATTACTGGTATAAGTTTAAAAGCCAAAACATGTCTTTTCTGCAGTGAAAAAGCAAAGTGAAGTGTGAAGTAGGAGGTGGAAAAGATGCCAATTTTAGATTGAACCTTCGATGATTTTCTGAGCTTTCAGTTTGTGACAAAAACAGTCGAGTACATCACATGCAGACAGACAGGTCCACGGGCTAAAACCGCCTGTAGGCTACGATGGTGGACAGCATGTAAAGGTAGGCATCTTGGCAGGATTTGCAACCTTACCTAAGTTCCTCCACTTCTCGGATATAGTTCTGGATTAGAGTCCCAATCTCCTCGTTGCCCTCACCTAGGGGTCAAAGTTCAAAGGCAGGTCATGGATAAGCCACAGAAAGCTCTACTCAAATGCATCCAGATAGTCACTCAATACAAAATTGAAATGACAAAGAAGACAGTACAGTTACTTTTCATACTTTTGAGGTAACTTAGTAGAGCAAGATTTAATGTGGTAAACCTAGGGGTAGCAGAGGTCATCTGTGATTGTGAAACAATGAAAGTAATTATAAATCTCCGTCACGTACTTGACTTGGCGAGAAGTGCGCTGATCTCATTGGCCAGCAGATGTGTGACACGAGTGTTGAGGTGGTCAATGGTCTCCTGCATGGCTTTTACCCTGAGGCGCAGTGTGTCATTTTCTCTCTGCAGCATGGCGTTTTCCTGGTATAGGTCACTGTAGCCCTCTGAGCCATCCTCACCTGCCACACGCTTCCCCTGCACAGAAAAGCCACCCCCTCAGCATTAATACACCGACCTTGGCCTTGGTCACTGCAGTCATATTGGAAAAAAGGCTATTTTCTATTTGTTAAATGCAAAACTATTGCATGGAAAGCATGGAAAAGTGCTGTTTTACACTGACATGGTTCATGAATACACAGTGTTGCTATGATGAGTCTAAGCCAGTATTCCAGACAATTGAGTTGCTCTTGGACAGTCCAAATGATCAACATCAAATCAAAATACTTCAAAAAAAGCATGTTGAAATTTCAGCGCTAGACGCCACATAACAATTGTCACTATCCATAAACATGAATGAAAAAAATGCTTTAAACACAGGCATTATTTAATCCACAGCCAGCAGACATCATTACCTCCACCAACGCTCCATTACTTCCAGACTCCGGTCAGATCACATCCCTTATTATAACAATGAGGTCAACTCACAGTCCATCACCATGGTCACGCATTAAATCCAACCTCTAGTAACTGCAGTAACCCTCTTAATCAAATGGAATAGACTGACAATCCAGCTAAACGATCACCCGTGTCCTGTAACACGAGGTCTCACCCGATGAAAACACAGAGAGCGATCTTTACAGAGTCTGACTACATGATTCACCCAGCGCCGCCTCAAAATCTATTGTCTTCTCTCTTCCTTGCTTTCCCAGCAGTCCTACAACATGCTCATTCGATTTTCTACTTTTCTGCCGTCACATCTCCCCTCTACTGTTGTCATAGTCCAGAGACTTCCAGGACAAGTACACTCAGCAGAATTGAACACAATCACTAGAGCAAACAGATCAATTGATGCATATATTAAAGTGGAAAATGCTAACGTTTTATTGCTGAATCTCCTTCAAAGGCATATATTTATTGATCTGTGTGCTCCATTAATAATCCCCTTCAGTTCTGATGATACTGCTATCAGCTCCCTCTATTAGGGTCATTTTCTTGCTCTCTCTCTCTCTCTCTCTCTGCATTATGCTTCCTCTCACTGCTTTGTATCTCACCATTCCCATCACTTCTATCCATTTCTCTTTCTGCTCTATCACTTTACATTTACCAGCTCTCCATTGTACTCATCACCTCCTTTTGTACTCCATCAATCCATCTCTCACCGCCTCATTACATCATCCATGACAGCCATGTACACCCCTTTCCCGCAACCCCCGCTTTCCATTCTAATCTCTATAATCCCTCCCCAATCATTCATCCATCCCCTTCTTTCTCTAACCCCCTCACACATTCTGTTTACTCCATCCACGCCTTTTTCTATTCTTCCCTCCCTCCCTTCATCCCTCCATCTCTCACCGCCTTATACTCCATAAGCTCCATCTGAAGGCGGGCGATCTCAGCACGCAAGGCACTGATCTGTTGGCTGGTCTTGTCCTGGTTCACCACCACCTTGTTCTTGATGTTTCGGGCGCGGTTGGCGTACTTCAGCGTGTTCAGCGTTTCCATGAAGTCCCGGTCCGACGGACTGACGCAGGCAATCATCACGGTGCGACTGGAGAGAATCATCATGCTTTTGTTACCATGAGCACAGTTTCTGAGTGTCTTTTTTTTTTAAAAGTGTACAGTATGGCAGGCACTTTAAATTGGATTGTCTTTGAGTGTGTGTGTGTGTGTGTGTGTGTGTGTGTGTGTGTGTGTGTTTGCATATTACTGTGTGTCCCATTGTGGCCTTGAAGCAAAATTCTGTAACTTTGTAACTTTCCCATGACTTTCCCTAACTAAGTCAGAGCGTTTCTTGACTGAAAATCTTCTTCCCTCATGGGGTAAACACTCTGGTTTCCGCTATTGCCAAGTCTGCTGTGGATGAAAACAGCTCAAACTGATATTTACAGACGTTCCTCAAGAATTTACCAAGTTCCCTCTCTTTCCCTGTCTGGAATACTTTTGAAATGACTAGTGGGAATCCCTGTTACCTTTACGCATCATGCAGTTTATGCACATACACAATTTGATGCACTTTTACACATTTTTTTAAACATCTGCACATTTTTTTATATTGTTTGTGTGTCCTTGTGTGTGTGTGTGTGTGTGTGTGTGTGTGTGTGTGTGTGTGTGTGTATACCTGTTGCCCCCGAGTGAGTCCTGTAGCAGGCGGGTGAGTTTGGAGTCTCTGTAGGGGACATGGCCTCCTTTCTTAGTCTGGTCCCCTAGAGCACTGATCACATTCCCCAAGGCCAGCTAAAACACACACACACACACAAGATCAAAAAAGCAAGACATAAAACATAAAAATCAAATATGCCCAAGCACGTGTACATATTAGAAAAATGAATTTACTCCCAAACATGAAGTGCATTCTTTACACTTTTTCAGTCATTCCACACACACCCACACACATACACACACACACACAAACACACACCCACACAGTGTCCATATCTTTCTTTCTTACCAGACCACAGTTGATGGAGATGCCCTCGCGGGCCCGTTCTCCCGTGGCTCCTGTGCGTTTGAGCCTCTCAGAGCCGGCCAAGTCAACAAAGTGGAATTTGGCCATCAGCGTCTCGTATTCTGGCTGGGCAATGGAGCTGGAGCTAACACCGTTCATCTCCCCGTTCTCCCTTGCTCCATTCTCCTAGTAGAGAGAAGGAGAGAATGACAGATGAAGGATATGCAGTTAAATGTGTTGCGAAATGGTTCACGAGTTTGAGGAGCATTTTTAGTCCTGGCAGGATGTTCACACAGCAAGAAACAGGGCTGATGGACCACTCCAGCCTGGCAGACTGTGCCTAATGCAAGTGGCTTCAATCTCATCTATGTAGATATATTTTTTTGCTGATTTGGTACTGCCTGTTATAACGTTACATTATCTTAATGTAACGTAATTAACATAGCTATCTGGCCAGCACTAATTAAGAAGAATTAATTGACTACAAACAGATCGACACATGAATAATTCAACCTTACAGGATAACCTTATTGGAAATTAACTACCTTATTGTGTTGCTCACAGTGTGAATGCACATGTAGAATGAATATCACTACCTTTATATCACTAGATTTGTGTTTTTAACTTGATAACTTCAAGCCACACCTTTTTGTTTCCTCTGTTTCTCTTCCCAACATGCATTTCCTATCTTTACCCCTCACTGCCTTCCTCCCTTCATCCCTCTGCTTCTCCTGCAGGCTGACAGACGGTGAAGATGGCATGAAACCCTCCTCAGTCCAACCTTCCCTCCCATCCATTTCTCTCTTCCTGTGACCCTCCCTCTATCTCTCAGCCCCCCTTCTTACCAGCTGAGGCTGTTGGCAGACTCTCATCTGACAGAGGTGGATGGTGAAGATGGCATGGGAGCGGGAGCTCTGGGCATTCATCTGGGTGCTGGCCGTGGTGCGGGAAAGAGCTCCAAGCTTAAGACACTGCAACAGCTGCACCACACACAATATGGGGGGCATTTGGTTACAGCTTGTATCTTGAAGTTAAGTAGTAAAAAATGTCAAAGTGCAAGTTTTAGAGGAGTGCTGTAAGGTTGGGTATCAAGACATGATATCTGCTGCAACCAAACCAATTTTTTTTTTTTTTTTTTTTTTTTAATCAATATTGACAGTGAAGCTTAAAGGTATTGAAATGCTTCAAAGCTGGATGTCTTTATCATCACCCAGCATCACCTGCTAACTCCCTACGGGAACTTGACACCCTTCTCGTCACATTTCATGAAGACAGGGTGCCCCTTACTCCCCCATTTGACTTAATCCTCCCCCTTGAGGCATCTTTCACCCTCACTGCATCCTGCCTCACTCAAAAAAGCTGACAATGGATTTGTCTTATTTAGAGCCCACTCCACTAAGACTGTTATGCATAACTGTGTTGCTGTCCACAATTTTATTTCTTTTTCCATGCTCCTTTCAGTTGAATCTTTTGTCCTCCCTCCCTCTTCTCCTCTGCCTTCTCCTTTTGCTGATGTGAACTCCAGTTTCTCTCCACTGGCTCCAACACCTCCACATTTCAATCTGTACTTTCACCCTGTTTTGACTGTTGCTGTCTTCTCTCCTCCAGACCTGCTGGTCTGTCTCCACCTTCCCCTGTTTGTCTGAAGTCTTGAGCACTGAATGTACAATCCCTCGGGCAGCTGAGAGAAAAGTGGTAAAAGCCTGGCTTTCCAGTTGGCCTCTCCCGTTCTGTTTCTATCTCCGCAGCTGGATCAGCCTTTACAACTCTAAAATATGGCCATCAACTTCTAACAGTAACATTTCTCTATTTTTACTACTCTTCTCACCCATCACCTCCCCCTTCTTTCTCCTGAAGACTTTGTCAGCTATTCTGAGATCAAGTTGAGACTCTTTCACCTAGCTGTCACCTTGCTCTTCCTCTAAATCACTACCTGTCTCCCCCATTAACCTGTCTGACACTGGCTTGTCATCTTTCTCCAGATGAAATCCTCAAACTCATCTCCACCTGCAGACAATCCTCCTGCCCTTTTGGCCCCATCCCGTCCTCCTTCCCCCAGGCCGTCACTGCTGCTCTGCTCCCCTTTCTGAACACCATCATTAATGGTCCCTGACGCCTGGCTGCCGTCGATCCTGCCAGACTCACACCATTTCTCAAGAAACCTTTCCTTGGCCCATGTGAGGTCAAAAACTACAATCCGATATCACTTCTTTCCTTTCTCTCAGAAAATAGCCTGATGGATCCAAGTCCTCTTTAACCCTAACTCTGTCAGAGCCAGGTCTCTCTCCTCCACTCTTGTCTTCCTCTACTTATTTATTGTGTTTGATAATGTCAACCACCACATGCTTCTTGCCACCCTGCTGACCTGGGAATTTTACAGAGCTGCTCTCATAATTTGCCTCAGCCGGAGGCAAAGGAGCTCACTTACACCTTTCCACTGTACTAACACTCACTTTCACGTATTCACCCTATGGGCCAATGGATATTAAAAGGGCACTGAGGACTTGGGTTTGCACTCTCAAGTTTTGGTTGCTTGTAATTGTTGTTGTGACCAGTGACTGGAACTGAAGCCTGTTTTCCTTCTGTGTTTATAAGTGTAAAAGTGAAGGGGAAGTGTAAAAAAAATGTAAAGCTAAATACCCAAAATGTAAAAACGTAAATGCCCATTGTGCAAAATGAAGTTTTCTTCCTTTATTTGGGCATTTGCATAAGAAAATCAACTTGAGTCATTTGATTTTATTTAGAAAATTTTTAGTATAGTTGTCTTTCAAGAGCACTCACAGGAAACGTCAGTTAATTGTATTCTGTTATGAGTAATGGTTGTTTATTGTATTATGCTTATTTGATTTCAATTTAGTATACTAAGTAAAATTATCATTACTATACGGATATATATTCTATTTTTGTTTACTTATGTATGTATTTTATGTCTGTTATATTTTATTCATCATTCTTTGTTATTTAGGATGATAGTTGTTGTTTTCTTTTCCTTTGATATATGTGTGACTGTATATGTTACGTGTTCTTTAATTTGTTTTGTTTTTTATTTGGTTTTGCTCGTAAATCTTTTAATTGTATTGTATTTTTTATTTGACCCCAGGAAGAATAGCCACTACTGAGGCAGTGACTAATGGGGATCAACAATAAACAAAAAACAAAAAACAATAAACAATAAAAGTAGGATTAAATGCCTTTATTATACAGTGGGAATTGTTACATAAAATGCATAAAATCAGCCTGCTGGGGCCTACATGTGGCTAACTAATGTTCACAAGTAGCTGTATTTAAAATGGTGTCAATCTTGTGATTACTTAGCCACACCCTCTATATTCAGATGTCTGTGCTAGGGGCAGTCCCCTGATGAAGGCTGTTTAGCTGTAATGTGGAGGCCCCAGCAGGCTGACTTTACATTTTAATGTAACAATACCCACTGTGCAATAAAGGTATTTTAATCCTACATTTCCTGTGAGTGCCTTTGAAAGACAACTGCCCTAAAGACTGTTACCCCTTTTATCAAAAGAGCACCACAGGAGACCTTAGAAGCCCTTGGATGCCTCCTTTTTCTTTTTAGAAAATTGCGGGACAAAAAGTCATTTAGATGCATAACAAAAAGTATTTTCATTCAACAAAGGTTGTGAAAATGCACTGTGTTGGAATAAAAGATCAAGAAAGTGTCAAAGTAACAAATAAAAGAAAGAAAGTATCAAACCAGAGGCTCAAAACGCTCTCTATGGCCAACAGTATGAACTTTATATAAAGAAACATGACAAGAATTGTAAAAGCTATAGAGAACAAAGACAGACTGACAGAAATGCAGGTACAGATCTCCACATATTTAAACACACACACACACACACACACACACACACACACACCCCTACCTCCTGCTCTGAGTGTACTAATCTGGATGTGACTCCAGTGGTGTAGATGCTGCCGCTGGCGTCTTCATGGATCTTGATGTTGGACTTCCTGCTCCGACTGTCTGGATCTCTGGCTCCATCAAACAAGTCGAGAATCTCCTCATTGTACAGCTACAAGAAATAAGAAACACACACACATGTGAAAACACACAGGCAACCCTTATGAATACACATCCAGCACAAAAAAAGTGTGTGATGTTTTGTGTGTGCATGTAATTACTAATACTTAATAATTTAATAGTATATTTGGGATTTCCTATTGTTTGGATCCTCTTTGTCTTCATTACACACAGCTCTACAGTCTACGACATCGAAGAATGACCTTTCAGAAACTGATGAGGGCAAAGGGCAAGGGGGTCAGGTGAAAACTCAGCGATTTCCATCTGCCACACACACACAAACACACACCCATCTGTTTACCATCAACAAAGATAACCCTATGACCTGACAACCTATGGATGAAAGGAGGAAAGAAAGAAAGACAGAAAAAAAACTGGTTAGGAGAAATGATGAGTTAATTCATTATTAATATAACCGGGGCCTTTTGCATGTCTGATGGTCTGTTACTGTACTGCTGAAGTGTCTAGAGAGAGAAGGGAGCATGGCACATACATGCCCAGACACACACACACACACACACACACACACACACTGTCTGCTCCCAAAGGCTACAAAGCTATCTGCCTACCAGGACCCTTTGGGGGCAATTATTCCTTATCATATTAGTTCATGGCTCCTACACAACCGCCCCTCCCTCCCTCCCTCTCATCCCTTCGTCTCATGCATCTCCTACCACACACTGATGGGTAATAATGTCAGAGGTAATGGACAACATTAATCAGGTCCAACAATGCACAGAGACATTCCTGCCATCTGTCATCACATTGTCACTTCCTGTTTGTGGAAGAGGGGGCTGATCCCCATGTCTCCCTGTTATGTCCCATCTGGTTAGAGTTAATATGGACAACACTGAAAGAACATCCATCCCAGTGCACACATATGCACATCTGGAAGCAACTTCTCAAACTGACAACACAGAGAGTGTGCATATATGTGTGTTTGTGCATATGCGCATGTGTCTGTGTCAAAACTCGACTGTGTGGTAAAATAAGCATTGTCTCTGCTGCATCTCTGTGTGTGTGTTTTTACTTAAACAGGTCAACAAATCACTCGAGAATGGGTTACAATGTGGATTTTATGTGTGCTTGAGCATTGCAGTGTCTGTGTGTATGTGTGTGTGTGTGTGTGTGTGTGTGTGTGTATCTGCATCTGCATGAGTGAGTTCCTGTACCTCCAGGAACTGAGCGCTGACTTTAAACTCAGGTGGCTGGGTGCCAGCCTCCTGGGCGCTCGTCCGCCTGCTCTGGATTCCCTCAAACAGCTGGTGAACAGCCCGAGGGATGATGCCCTGCTCCTCCTGGCTCACGTTCACGTCAAAGCCCGTCCCCATGGTGTAGGTCTTCCCTGAGCCCGTCTGAAACCACACACACACACACACGTCACAAAATACTGTGGGATCTCCTTTATCCTTGAACATCAGACACTCTGACTAGCTCCTCTTCAAAAAGGCACATCACCACATGTGTTGTATGTAATGATTGATGTGATTGATGTGAGTGTAGGCACTGATATTTAGTGAGGGTATGTGCTTTCCTGTGTGTGTATGTAAGTGTGGGTGTATATACATCTGTGTACATGTGTACAGTTCCTTGTGCATTATTTGTACTCCTTTTATGTGTCATTATGTGCTGCTAAGCTAAACAGTATGTGTATAGTGACTCTTGTGACTGTTTTCGTGTGATACCTGTCCATAAGCGAACACAGTGGCATTGTAGCCCTCGAAGCAGCCCTCGATGAGCTTGTGCACACAGGCCTGGTAGATTTGATGTTGCTCTGAATCCAGGTCAAACACAAAGTCGTAGGTGAAGGCCTTGTCTTTTCCTAGGAGGACTTGTGGCTCTCCAGGTGTGACCAGCGTACAAACATGGCAGCCCTCAATCTTCTCTTTGGCCATCTGAGGACGGATCCTGTGACGAGAGGAGAGAAGAGGAGAGCAGGGAGTGTCAGTAAATGAATAACAGAGTGACAGACATAGATTTTACAATCGTACAGTAAATGGAAAGTGAAAAATGCGTGTCTGCGCACAGTGACACAGGCACAACTGCACAGCGAGTTAACAGAATCACACTGACTGTCATCAGGCATGACAGCAGTCTCACTTGTAATTAGAAGTGAGTTGCAATCTGATCCACACATTGTTCTTTGACCTCATGTTCATATGTAGTGCAGACAAGAACACCTGTGCTCAGCTCACTCATGACAATATTTTTAACAGGTTCATAGCTTTGAATATTTTTGGGGGACTGCAGACTTCTTCTGATATTATATAGTAAAGCCGTAGACAAGAAACCATGAAAAACTGAGAACAAGCTATGAATGGGCGAGTCATACTGTGGCAGTACTCACTGTCCAACCACAGCTTCAAGAGTTGGACAGTATTTTAACATTTAATCATTGACAACAGTGGATAAATCACTTGCAAAACACGACAAATCAAGCAGACCTTGTTTTTGCTTGCATTTCATCTTTTTTTGACCATTTTACCCTGACACTTTTTTAAAAAAGATTATTTTTTGGCATCTCTGCTTTATTTGACATTCACAGTAGAGAGAGACAAGAAGGGCAGGGGAGAGGGGATAATAATAATAATAATAATAAATTTTATTTGTAACGCACTTTACATTTAACAATCTCAAAGTGCTACAGAGGAGAAAGAAGAAAGATAAAGGATCAATAAAATGTTAAAAGGATTAAGAGAACAATAAAGTATTAAAAGGAGAATCGGGCAGACACAAACAAAAGGCCTTTTTAAATAAGTAGGTTTTTAGAGTTCTTTTAAAATCATTTGTAGATTGTTGGGCCCTCATGTGGTCAGGGAGGGCGTTCCACAGCCTTGGGGCAGCAGAGGAAAAGGCCCGATCACCCATGGAACGAAGCTTGGTTCTTGGACATGCAGAAAATGGCCTGATGTCAGACTTGAACCCAGGACGCTGTAACCAGGCCTTAACACGTGGTACACACTCTTAGGCAATGAGCCACCGGGGCGCCCCCATCCTGACACATTTCTAAGAGCGTTACTCTAAAAATAGCCTAGACTTTAGCACACATCTGATCTGAGGTTATGAAATCAAAAGAAGTGGAGAGTTCCTGCAAGACACCTGCAAAGCCTAAATAACCCTCGTGGACAAATTACACTTCCGCTTTGATGGACTGGTGTAAGTATTTCCCCCATACAGAAGTCACCCTTCAGACAAAACTATGGCCTGTTACACAAAAGTTAAACGAGATGTTTTCCACACGTTTAATTTCAGATGTGTCCAATAAACTGAAGACAATGTGAGTGAGGAGCAATCCCTAAGACAACAACAGCACAGTTGTTTAAGATTTAGAAGCTGATTTAGAGAGTCATACGATGCAGACAACCGGGTGTAAAATCGGTCTATGAAGAGATGAAAGGGCGCAAGTACGAGATCAAGATAAGCCAGGCACAGTTCAACAGGCGGTGATGTGTGATGAAAATCAAGGCATTGTAACAGCGGATCTTATACCATGTCCACACCATATTGTCACAACTGTAAACATGAACTTTATAAACTGCATTTGCTACTACCACATTTCCACACATTTATTTATTCATTCATTTACAGGACAGGCTATGACATTAGCTTTTGTGTTAGCGATTAGCCTGCAAATCTGTCTGGCTCTTAGCAGTGCCAGTTCTGCAACAATTTGGCCGAACACGTGAACACTGGGAGGTCGGCACAACAAGTTAATGAGTTGAACTTCCCATCTCCCCGATATGGCCTGAATGCAGCATTTCTCGAAACGCACAGTACTAGCTGCCCTGAAAGGTAGTTAACTCCAGTTAATCGTTTTCACCTGGCATCGCAGCTGTAAAATAGACTACAATGAGAGCCAGCAGGACTGCGGCTCATGAGGACTGTGACTGAAAACCACCACACTAGAGGAACATCTTTCAACTCGGTGGCAGAATGAGGGCTCAGTATTAATAATTAGCATCGTTAAAGCAGAACAGTGGGAAGCCATGCAGGGCACGTCAACTGATTAGAGCAGATTGCTGTTTCACCGTCGTTGCTTTACTGCTGGGAGGGGTTGTTAGGACAATATTGCTGCAGGACAGAGGCAGGGCAAAAGGACTCCAGCACTGACTAATACTGCAGGTCTAAAGTTAATTTCACTTAAAATAATGAGATAAAGTGATGTGAATGTCCATAAAACAGAAGACCTATCCTGCAAACCAGACTTAATCTCGGGCTTTCAGAGGCACCGTGTCGACAAAGAGGGGAGGTAATCACTTAAAGCTGCAATAAAAAAGCCATGAGCCAGCAGAAATGAAGCGCAAGGTCTGTCTCTTCACATGCTAAACCCCCAAGCTCAACCTTCAGGGGGATGCACACCAACACACACACACACACACACACAATGAAACCACACCAGAGACCTCTTATGTCAATGCAACAGTGGCATGCACACCCACACGCACACACAATGAGAAACAAAAGCCCTTCACCACACACAGTTGCTATATGAATAGTGGTGGGAGATGCATGGGCGCATTTCAGACATGCACACACACACACACACACACGCGCAAATGCAGTGAAGGAACCTTTGTATCATATTCAAAATACTGTGTATGCTCTGTTCACAAACAACCTACTATCTTCAGTTCACACATGGTTCCTCTCAGGCATACATTAAGAACCACACCCCCAAGTCAAGGGGTCACACTCACAGTAATCTCTTTACCACACATAGTTATGGTCCTACACACACACACACACACACACGTATAGACACACATGGCTGACAACAGCATTTTCTGACTTTCCTCTGGCCTTGAGGCGTCATTGAGGGGGTCTTCCAGGAAGGCATTAAGACATTAGAATAGTTAAATTCAGAGGCATGCAACCACACACACACTCCCACCATCTGAGACTGTGTGTTGCAGAGAAAGTGGTCCTGTTTCATTACTGGAGGTGACCTTGACACTGAGGTTAATGTCTCTGAAACCACAGATCCCATATTGGTGCTGCTGGTTAAGCCAATTATTAAATACACTGGATTTGGCAGAAGGGGCGTAAATTCCTTCTGTAACATGGATGTAGGAGCATTAAAAGAGTGTGTGTGGGTGTCTGTGTGTGTGTGTGTGTGTGTGTGTGTGTGTGTGTGTGTGTGTGTGCGTGTGTGTGTGCGTGAGCTGCAGCTGTATCCCTGAGAGGGTGAAAGGACTGGAGGTCATTTTGCTCGCATTCACTCTCTGGTTACACTCGATCTTTTGCATGTAGAAATTACTGTGAAGTGTCAGATCTAACACTTCAAACGACATACAATTAGCAGAAAGAAAGAAAGAAAGAAAGAAAAAAGAAAGAAAGAAAGAAAGAAAGAAAGAATCCCTTCTCAATTATCCTCTTCTATGTATTTTGCTCCATACATCACAATTACAGAAACATTTTGCTATCCCATTTCTCTTTCTCTCTCTCTCTCTCTCCCCCTCCCTCTCTCTTGCTCTCTCTTGTTCTCTTGTCTGACAGAAAGAGTAAAAGCTAAGTATGACAGAATTCATGAAAATGTCTTGACAAGATCTAGATCACATGAGAGTGAACATAAATATCTGACACATGCACATGCCAAGCACACACAGACACACAAAGAGAAACACAAACAACAATGACAGCCTGTGACTGATCCACAGGGAGAGGAAATGGAACAGCTATAAATAATCAATTCACACACACGCACACACACATGCGCACACACACACACACACACACACACACACACACACACACACACACACACACACAGGGCCCAGCTGGATGGGCGTTTAAGCCAGCTGCGCCAACAAAAGACTGGATCCATAATATTGATCTGTACAGCAAACATCACACTTTATACACACACACACACACACACACACACACACACACAAAGATCCAGACACAGACCACACACTCTCCAAAGGACATTTAGCAGCTAAAAATAGCCCATAACACCGTGATTAAATGTGTCTCTACAAGACTAAAGCCAAGACAGGAACACAGACAGGAGCAGACTGTGGATCCCTGATGCAGCAAATTAAGTCGTCTATCCCTCCTTCATCCATGCACACACTAATAAGAAAATGGTTTAAGTAGCCTGGGGCCTAAACAAACTCCCCAAAAGAATCAACACACACAAACACAAACATGCACACCTGTCTTGCTCCCATTTTTTCATACAAGACATACTTGTGGCACAAATGCTTGTGCACACAGGTAGGTAATATCTCTGCTTAGACACACACACACACACACACACACACGCACACAAAGTCAGAAACTCATTATACACTAGCTCTGAGGGAATTCACTTATAAAGATCATTATCAAACCCAACACGGCTAATTAGGACCAGCCACAACAAATATAAGCAAACAAACACACACACACACACACACACACACACACACACACACATACACACACACACACACACACACACACAGTGTAATTGCCACATCAAGCCCTGCTTGAAGTCAATAAACCAGCCAAGTGTGACTTGAGATTGGAGCACTCTGAAACACGAGGCAGCGGTTCCCTCAGAATACTAAATGCTGGGTTCAAAACCTGTTTGACATTTGTGGCACAGGCACACCTCGTCAACTTCCAACCCACTTAACCACAAAGTTGAAATTTCATTAGTGGCTGCAGCAGGGCTGGGCAATATATCAATATGTTCTTGATACTGTGATATGATGCTAGATATTGTTTGGGATACTGGATATCGTGATATGGCCTACGGATGCACTATAGCGATGTGATGCAATTTTCTGAACTTCTGAAGCTGTTCTGTTATTTGCCTCTACCTTCCTGGTCATCATATCCACACTACTAATGACTGTTTATCATGTAATCATGTAAATCTCTTATGTGTAAGTATCTTATGAGAGCATCAGAAGTCATCCCCATTGTCGTCAAAACATTGATAGAGATATTAGATCAGATTTATATCAGAAAGTAGAGTTGCTACAGCATCACATAGCCTAGTCAATAAAGAAGCATTTGCTCTGAAACTTAACATGTGTGAAGCAACCATCTGGTGTTTAATGCTGTATACACAAACACTTACATATGGAAATAAAATTAGGTGTTTATTTAGTTCTATCAAAGTAATCCTGATTAATATTTAACTGCTGCGAGTCTTTACATTGTGAACAAACAGTTCACAATCCAGTATGATTTACAGAATTATTTACTATCTGGCACAGACACAAATACAGGAATATGTTGTCCCATGTGCTCTGGATCATCTTCAAACTGCAGACATGTGCAGAGTGTTAGACATGTGACCTACAACTGCTATCGATACCAGAGGGGCTCCATCGCTCGCACATCAAGCTTACTTAGACGACGGCAAACAACTGAGAGCCATATGCACTGAGAATGCCATTGTCACAATCACAGCAGAGCGGTAGCACATAGGCCCTGCTGCACAGAAGGAGACACTGATGCAACTGGGGTAACATGTTGTGTCAAGATGGCAGGGGGTGGACAAGATGTCATTGGTGTGTTGAAATCAAAGGGAGGGAGTGGCCTCTGAGAGAAACTATTGGCTGACCACATCTTTCATGGCAGATAAGAGCAGCAGAGGGTCAACACACACGAGTGTTGTCAAGGTGCCAAATCTGCCACTTCACTACCCACACCAGCACAAGTGTAACAGCTTTAACAGCTGAACTGGCACGAGATAGTACAATAATTAAACTTTGCTCTTAATATATAAACACAGCAGGGGAAACGGAGACAGATGTGCTTACTACTAATTGCTGTGATAGAGACACCAAGAAATATTGTAAAAATGACAAAATGATGGCTCTCTATCAGTGCCAGAGTACTCTACTACCACACAGGCACTGTTACTGCAGTCTGTGACCACTACAAATGTAGTAGTATACTACAAACACACACACACACACACACACACATGCACACACATGCATGCACGCACGCACACAGTGTCAACAGAGATAAAGAGGGCTTAGTCTTGTTTCCAGGTTTTCTCCCAATCACCACTCCCCTCAGCTGCCAGACTTCAGAAGGGTCCCGTTTCCTTGGGAACTGCACACACTGCTCAGGGACGCCTAATGTAACACTAACTGTGTGTGTGTGTTTGTGTTTGTGTGTGTGTGTGTGTGTGTGCCTGTACACTTGTAAAATCTGCAGGTATTACGCTTGTAAAATTTGAGGATATGGTGGAGGCGTGCATCTTCATGCAGATTTCCAATCAAGTCGTTAAATAACTCTCATCTGAAATCCAACTGCTGACTGGCCAGCCAATCACAATCCAGAATGTGGACCATGAAAAGGCGCCAAGTCTGTCACCAACGAGCCCAGAGTACCAATAAAATCAGCCCACTGCCACCACTGCCAATGACACCAAGTGCCAGTAAATGTGTGTTTGCATGTGTGTGTGTGTGTGTGTGTGTGTGTGTGTGTGTGTGTGTGTGTGTGTGTGCATGTTCACACTCACTCAACCTTCAAAGAAGTACACAGGCCAGCGATAGCCAAAGGGCTCATTTCCATACCATAAACACTTCAATAAAGATATAGTACACACACATATACACACACATGGCTAATCTTATTCACTTGAGCTGTGAGTGTTTCACAGTCTTATCCTCTGGCTCAGGGCCAGTGGAGGAAGCGAGACACTGTGGCCATGTTTTCTTCAACACTCCCTGTCTTTATCAAAGGAAAATAACATCTACTGACATCAAATTTGTCTTTTTCTAGTACAACTCTCTTTGTCAATTTCCTCCTGCCCACAAGTAATCAGATGTTTTGTTCACGTTGTGTTCAGATGGGTTAAATCAGGCGGCAGCTTCCTTGCAAATTTCCACTGGCCTTACTCAAGACGTTTTTGAGAGAGATACTGGACAGTTAAATTAACGCCTTCTCCTTCTTTCCCTGCTTTTTTTCCTCTCCCGCTTACAGAATAAGTTTCTTTCACTTTCTTGCTTGCAAAAAAAGCTTCCTTTCTCTCATCTTTGATTTCGTTGCCCACTGTCTTTTTTCATCCTCACACCTCTCCTAGTTTCCCACCCCTCGCTCGGTGTGTTGCCAGTGAAAACAGATCAGCAGGACAAAAGCACTGAAGCAACGGAGAGGAGGAGGGATTGAGGAAAACAGCTTGTTCCATTTCCTTCTTCTGTGATAACAGCACAGACTAATCACCGTGGACTTTTCCTCCCTGCCTCACTTCCTCTCGCTCCATCTCTCTTCCTACCGATCAAACATCCCCTTCATGATGGAAAAAATACATATCCATCATTTGGTCTGAGACACATTGCATTGTCTGTTTCTATATGGCTATTTTAAATGAAAACAGAGTCACACCCACGCATCGCAGAACAATCCAATATTTGTTGACAGAAGCCTCACCACCCTGTCTGCCATCCAGGAAAGGTAGCGCTGACAGGTAGAGAATAAAACCTCATGTTGGTGGGGTGGAAACACCAACATTAACTCTAGTGTAAAACCACCCAGCCATGGTTGCTCTGGAGGACGTGTTGAGAGAGCAAATATTGTTGTCCTATGCCTTCTCACTTTCTTGTCACTTTGATATAAGCAAGCATACTGTGCAATATGAAGCTAAAAACAATCCTAAAAAAAAAACCCAAAACAACAACAACACAGCTTCAGACTTGAATAATTACCTGCCTAAATCTGTATCCATGTAGGGCTCCATAGCATTAAAATAGTCTATTTACAAGTTCGCAACATAAAAATGTTTAAGAGGCCAAATGTCTGTGGAACAATGCACAATGTGTTTCGGCCAGAGTAATATAAAGCACAAAACAAATGAAAAGCATGTATAGGCATGCAGCACATTATGCTTTAAATATCTGTGGCATCAAGTTACTCAACGTAAGAGCGCTGATATCGGATCACTGATCAAGTCCTCTCATTCATCAGGATCTGACAGACCAAACTGGCCGTATATCTAGAGTAGGGGGATAAATTAATATATCAATATCCTGATATCAGAAAACATTTTTTGTGGGAGTTTGGATATTGTAATATTGTGATATCACAGAGGTGTTGTCTTCTCCTAGTTTTAAGGGCTGCAATACACAAAAGGGATGCAGTTCTCTGAGTTTATTAGATAAGATAAGATACTTTTATTGTCATTATACACATATGTACAACGAAATTAGACTGTTCTTGCTGTTGTATCTGTCTCCTGCTTGGTCATCATATCTACATAACAAATGATTGATTATCCAACATCTCTTGTGTGTAAATATTGTATCAAAACACCAATAGTCACGCCTACAGTATCGCCACAGAATCGATAAAGAGGTACTCAGTCACATGAATTGATATTTGATTTAGTCCATATCGTATTTCCCCTTTCTGTTTTTCTGCTGTTTGTCAAAGAAAGACCGGGGGTTTGCTAAGCACGATCACAAATGGACACACATACACACTCTTTCTTATAGATGACATATGTACGTATGGATGCATATCCACATACAGATGAATGCAATCAAGCAGAATTTTGTGTTTATGTGTGTGTGCATACCAAAAAAAAAAAATCACACAGTAGATGCAATGAAGGACATCTATCAACATCAGCAATAAATATGGCCAAATTCCAGGTGATTCAAATCCCAGAAAATAACAATCATAATTTCACACTAATTTCTCAAATAAGCCAAGCATGTTCTTATAAAACAAAACATAAAACCAAGAGTCTAAGAGAACTGTCTTCCTGTTTTGGTGTGAACTTATACAGACACAGAGAGCTTTTAGAGTGAATGAAAAAAGCAACCTTGTACTCATCGTTTATAATCTACATTTGCGCTGCTGCTGTATTGTGCCCCCTCCCCTCTGTACCTGGGTAGACAAAGTGAGAAGCGGTGAGGCTTTGTTTCCCCTTGTCAGCTCATTCATTAATAACCACTCAGCAGAAAAGGAAGTCTGACACCTGTCACTGCATCCAGTCCTTTCACCCTCTCTCTTTGTCTCACACACCTCATTTCCTCTATGTAATGAGCTTATGCAGGGGCCACTCAGATTTCACACACCCTTGGCACTGTCTCCTAAACAAACGGCCTCTAATATCCATCAAATAGTCTAGTAGCTCATCACTGGAAAGCATTATCCAGAGCAGCAGGGAAAGCTGCCAGGGATTAGGAAACCGCCCTCCTTGTATATTTTATTTCAATGAATAAATGGATGCCAGCCCTTCCGCATTAATGCTACTCAATCCTCCAGGCCTGTCCACAGTGTATCGAGCACAAAACGTTTCTATACATCCACTAAAACCTTTGAGAGAAAGCTGTTGTATTCCATTGTAAGTCAATTACTGATGTCAAACCAAGGAGCTGCCATTTTTAAGGACATAGTTGAGTGATTCAAATAGAAAAAAGATGAAGTTAACTGTGCTAAAAGGTGTTGCCTTGAAATTCAAAGAAGTGGTCTTCCAAAATGCTTCAAGATGCATCCCTGCTGGTTTCACAGCACTGCAGTCCCAGCACGCTGTCTGCTGCTGTGGGACCGCCTCTGCTGCGGACCTGGCAAGCCTCTGCGCTGGTTCACAGTTAACAAAGTTACCTAAAACTGGTCCTAGAGATACTGCCACCCTCAAATGTCTTAAAGATATAAATGTACAAGGCAGTGGGCAAAATACCAGAAACACCACCTGACAAAAGACTAACTTTGAAGTAACTAAACTACAATCAAGGCAGCTTCGTAAGTGACAATAAGTTGAATGCCATGTGTCCATTTTGAAAGACGTCCATCGATCGCCTTTCAAAGCAACATGAGGCAACAAGAGGCAAGAAAGCCTGAGGGGAGAGCCTGCAGTAGCAAAACTCACAAAAACCAGAAAACTACGTCATGTCCCAAAGAGAGCAATCTCAAAAATCATGATATATCCCAAACATGGAGAAACTGGGGAAAACAGTTAAACCGCAAGAGATATAAACCCAGCATAACTACTTAAAACCACAAATCTACAGACCAAAAAAAAAAAAAACTGTCACAGAACCAAATCAGCAATTTTGACACCCAACAAAAACTCTACACTGTGAACTCTCAGAGCATAGACTAACCTGGAGTAAGGAGAACAACACTAAACATCTGAGCCAAGGAAAACAGAAACAAGGTCTGATGAGTCGGCTGTCACCCCTTTTCCTACATCTGGACAGGTTTATGTGTGGAGCGTGCCCAAGGGGAGCATTTACGGTTTGTGTGGGCAAATTATTAACATGGCGATAGATGTTCAAGGTAGCCATCTTATGGGAGTCATTAGATGTGTTGATTTCTCTACACGTGTAGCATCTGCGCAATATGAGGCCATTGAAAAAGGACCAGGTGCACCCTATTGTGTGAACACGGCCCCCTCCTAATCCTCATATATCTCAGGGTGATAATGACCACATAAATGCTTTTCAACAAATTCAAGAGTGGTTTCAAGGGGCAGCGGGGGGAAGTTAAACACATGTTACAAATTACTCACGGCTTGAATTACGTACGCTACAACATTAAGATACATTTACAGGTTAAGGCATCAAGTACAACACTCTGTACTTTATACAGAGAATTTAGAAATTTGAAAAGGTCCATAAGACCTTTTCTAATTTCATAAGTTTTTATCATGTATAATCACAGTCCCTTTAATTTTACTTCTATTTAACCACACAAGCTTGACGCAGTCCACATTCCCAGTGTATTTAAAAGCAGCAGCCTCAGGGAGCAGTCACAAACATCAGCACGTGGGAGCCTCTTTGTACAATCACAGTCTTATGCTGCTGACCGCTGAGCAGCTCACAGGGACTTTGACAGCAGTTATCAAGGGAGGGTAAAACATTTATCACTTAGTCGCAAGCTCACGTCTTTATTCACGGAGCAGAAGAGCCTCTCCCTTTCTAAAAGAGATGATATCCATGTTTCCAGTGCAGATTACATAAACAGGAGCGCAGAGTGACCGTGTGGTTCTGTTTGCTTGTACTATACATCAGATTACTGCCATGTCATTGTAGGAACGCACGCTCAGATTAGGATTAACCGAGCTGGCACAGCCCTGCCTGCATGTGTGTAACACAGATGGGGATATGCCCAGCATTTTCAGAAAATGTTATGGGTTTTTTCCCTCTCAAGCTCATTTTTCTGTTCAGAGAGAGACAGGGAGTATGAAAAAAACATCAGCATGTAATTCTTAAAGAGGAAGAGACAGAGAGAGTGTAGTGGCACTTTCTTTGTGAGTGTTTCAGTGATTTTCCACAATTTCCACAATCAGGAAGAGATGGGTGCTGCAATAACACTTTTCAACAAACTGAAGCCCAAATGAACTACATGTCTGGCGAGTGTTTTCTCTCCTTGATTTCCCATGACAAACGCAGCTGTGCTCTTATCACTCTCAATGTGAGCAAGTCCAGGTCACATCCACATGGCAACCGGGACAAGATAACTCCATTACCCCTTTTCCACCAGGGCTGGTTCGGAGCCGGTGCCTGACTTAGCACCAGTTTTTTGGCTTTCCACCGCCCAAGCTGGGGCCAAACTGGTGCCAAACTGGTTCCAAACTGGTGCTAGGCAAGCACCGACTCCGAGCAGGGGCTAAACAGGAGCCAGAGAAAGAACCGATGACGCGGCCCACCGCGTCATTGGTGGGCGGGGTTACAAAACAAAACAGGAACTGCGAACGCTATAAACATAAACAATAATCCCCTAGAAGCCGCGGGTTATACTGATTTTACAACGGCATGGAACGCGGCTCAGCAAATTACATTTAAGGATGAGAAGCACCCGTTTTATAACTAAACATAGCGGTCATTCGTTCCGATCGCGAATCCGACAGGTAGCCGGCAATAATTGTGTTTTTCGCCTCTGTATTGAAATGTAGGCTTGTAAAGACACAAGCAGTATTTGCATCGCTAATAAATCCAGATCCTGCTCCACCCGGGGCCAGAAACTGTATCGGGAAAGCAGCGTTATATGCTTGACTGAGACGCGGCTCACGAACATCATCCCCGACTCACTGATCAGTTTCACCGGCTTCAGGACAGGACGGGCGGACAGAGACAGAGACGCTGCAGCCGCTGTATAGTATGAGTGTGCAGTTTTATGTGTGTTGAAGTGATGAAGCTGCCGTGACAATGTAATTTCCTGCAAAGGATTAATAAAGTATCATTCATTCATTCATTCATTCATGATGGTTATTGTGATTCTGAGCGAGCGTCTCGCGCACCCGTCATCACGTTTTCCGAAGACGTCATGACGTGGCTCTGACTTGGCTCCACTTTGCTCTTGACCGGTGGAAAAACAAACCGGTTCTTCGTTGGCACCAGTTAAGCACCGGCTCTAGCACCAGCTCCGAACTAGCACCAGGTTTTTTCTGGTGGAAAAGGGGCACATGTGGACAGTCAGAGGGGAGTTTATCACTGTGAGAGAGATAGGGTGTGAAAAATAAAAATATAAAAAAACATTTTGTACTACTTTGTAAACAGCGATAGCTAACTGTCAAAAGGTGGCAAAATGAGAGGTGTAAAATCTCACTGAGAAAAACTAGAGAACTGAAGAAAAGAGAAAATAAATATATCTAATTTGAATAATAATGCAGAATTTTAATTTGCATTTTAACAAGCATGGCGCAACCCATTCACAAAACAAAATTTGCAAGCAGAGATAAGCGTTTGAAGTTAAGTCTCTGAAAAGCTTTTTTTTGAAGTAGCACCAAAATGAATGATCTCATTGTAATTTACTTGAGACCAATATAACTTTGCCAAAAAATAAATAAAAACAGCTGAATATTGTGATACTACTGATCGCAATGCTGTATTCATTTTTTAGCCCCTTGTATCAGTATGTACTGTTTATGCACTTCATTTTCATATACTGTTATTACATCTACACTTAATACAATGTTAAGTGTGGTGAGTTAATTCAGATTTAATAGGCGAGGATTTTGAATTTAACTGTTTGTTCAGCTTGTCACGATTTATCCTGTAATATGTTGTGAGATGTTATGTAAGATGTGGAGTTTAAGCTCTGTTAAAATATTTTCAATCGATTCTGTTTTGTACAGTACTGCACTGTATCAGCAAAAATCATATCATATCATATATCATATTATGAGGTCCCTGTCAAGCCCTAGAGGCTGCTATATTCTTCCAAATACCTTGTGACTGTGTAATGACCTCTGATTATGCCTTCTACAGCTGATAGTGCTGTGTGTTTAGAGTTAAGATGGTGCATCACAGTAACATGTGATAGTGGCCGGCTCGCTCAGAGGTAGTGAATAGTGCTTTGTCACACACGGTACACCTGATACAAAACGTCTGAAAAGCTGCAGAGGCAGAGCTGATGAATGAGATTTGAACGGTTTATCTCTCTGCCTCCTTCTCAGTGTGTCTGCCTCTTTCTTGTCCAGCTCTACAGAGAGAGCGAGCGGGACAGAGTAAGAATGAGAACAAGAACGGAGAATAAAACATCAAATCATGAAGACTGTTGCATGTTTGCGATGAAAAGCGCTGAGAGCTCAGGGACTTGGCTTGGCCTATTTTGGGTTAGGTGCTCTGGGCATATCAGTGACTGTGGGATGAAACAAGAGAGGCCTTGAGGTGCCGCTGTAGATGGAGGGGCGGCAGACCACTGCCTGCCGAGGGCATGACTGCGATGAACCCCATACACAAAAAAGACTGAAAAAAGCAAGTTAGACTCTTTCTGGTTTAGAAATCTCAAAAAAGTTTTCAAAAGTGATTTTTATCAAAATTTCTCGGAGATCCAGAAATTTGCCATCATCAAAAAAAAAAATTTCATAAAAGCACATCCTGCATATTTATTAGTAATACATATCTTATGCCGTCAATGCTGTGCTACTGATTAAAAAGACATATAAATGCAATAAAGCAATACACTAAATTCCCATTCTTTATGTAAATAAACTTAGTTCCAATAAACATCTGCCCAGATGTTTTAGCTTATATTAACTCTAAGGGTGGACTGATAAATCACCAGATATCGGTGCATGGCGATATTAGCTTTAAAAAGCAACGTCAGTCCAAAAAGTATTTTTTCTGCTAATATTTGGCTGAAATCTGGCACTTTTTCTCCAAGAGTGTGTAACTTAACACAACTGTCAAATTAGCAGCATAACAAAACTAACACGGTCTTTCGATTACAAAACCCTTAATTATCTGTTTGAAAAGCTGGACTTTCATTCAAACTGCGATTTTTACGATAATTCTTGGCAGCACTGGAATCCAAGTTGGCCATTGTGGTTAAATAGATATCAGATTTCTATATTGGTCTCAAAAAAAACAAACAAACAAAAAAAAAAAACATATAGTTCCATCCCTGTTTAAAGCCTACATACAAACCCCTGAAAAGCTATCAATCTTTAAAAACGCTAGCACAGTGCAGCTGCATGGCACTATTTTTAATTATATACTGTAGCTGCAGTAGGCATTTCCATCCTGTTGTCCATTTAATCAGGGCTCTGATTGATTTCCTGGATCAACTGTCTGCAGTGATTCCGCAGATAAAACCATCAACTCTCTCTGCCTCTGATCGACGGTCTCGTCTCTCTGGCCCTGTTCACACCTGCGATTAGAAAGCGTCTCCACATGCATCTCAAGTGACCACTTGTGATCAGATCTCACTTCCTAACCTTAACCAATAAGTCAAAATGGCCACTCGAAATGTAAAAAATGACTTCAACAACTTGTGCCTTCCATGGTGGAAATTAAAAGAAGATGATTAAGTTTTTCCAAGACCTGTCAGTGACTCTTCATCTCTTACTCTGGCGAGCCTCATAGCTACACCTGCCCCATCACTGATACCCACAATACAACTCTGTACAAACGGCCTCAAACTGTGAATTAATATCTTTGTCAGTGTTCATTTTGCTGAAGAGGTGGAAAATGGGCATCTCTACTGTCTCACCACATCACCTCATCACCTACAGCTTCTGCTTGCACAAATGACATCAGTTGAGTGGGCGGTCCATCAGTGTGGCCCAGGATGCCTTCACGTACACACTGCTAAAATAATGTAGCTATATGTGAGGCAGACCACCTCTGAATGTGGTGTGAGCGATTGGATCTTAAGACGCATTGAGATGCATTCACACCTGTACTTAGAGCTGGCCACTTGAGATGCTGCAGGGTGGGAACAGGGTCATGTATATAAATAGTGAGGATAAAAAATTAAGAACACTTCTAAATATAATGTAGTCACGTAATAGACCTCTGCAAACTACAACCTAAATAGTAAACATTGATTTAAATTTACACAATTCTCCGCCATGTCAACAAAAACTGAACATTATAAACTTTCTTAAAAGGTAGAATTTATGGCAGAGCTGTTACAATGAACTGCAGTAGATTGTAATGGTGGATCTGATTAAGTGGATACTGTGTGTGTGTGTGTGTGTGTGTGTGTGTGTGTGTATAAATATATATATTGTTATGCTCTGATAGTTATCATGCTGTCTTGCAGTCAAGTGTTTGTGTGTATGGGTGTGTAATGGCAACAGACTCTCCCACCATGGGCTGTCCAGGCAGGCCATTCACTAAAGCCGCCTCTTTATCTCTGTTCCCAATCCTCTACACGGTCCCGACATCACAGCAGGCGAGCAGGATGGCCGCCAGACACACAGACACACGCACACACACAGACACACATACACACACACTACCAGACGTTCATATGGTGATCCAAAAAAATGGAGAGGGGGGGCAGGGAGAGCCAGTGGGCACTTGACTGATTCTGCATTCAGCTGCGTCCCTGGCAGGACAAAGTCATGTTAGCTACGAATGAAATGAGCTGGCACAGAATACGAATGAAAGAGCAGTGAGAAATGCAAGGCTCTGGTTTAGGCCACGTTTAAGCCAATAGAGATCCAGCGATATGTTTTTTTATTAGGCCAAATCCAATATCCAATATCCAATATCTGATACTGATATCGATGTACCTTTTGTAAGAGTTGTATTACAAAAGCAGGTACACAGCAGGGTACGCTTTTCAAACATGTATATCTAATGATATTTAACTCTGCTGCTAATTTGTCAGATTTATCAGATTTATTGGGTGACAAATTTTTTTAAAAAGAATACAAACACACCGATTCCATTATCGACCAAACATCAGCAGTAATGATGATACTGAAGTGATACCGACATGGACTTTTAAAGCTGATATCATCTGCTACCAACAGTCTGCCAGTATATTAGTGCATCCCTGCTTTTAAGTCCCCATGAAATGAACTCCCCATTACTTTTTGGAAAACTATAAATAATTTATGGTGACCTCATGCTGCACCAGTAGAAGTAAATAAAAATTCTAACTAATAAAACTATTTTTTTAAATTTATTTTCGAACAGACCTACCCATCCACTCCTGTCATCAAATAAAACTGTGTCATGCTCTCTAACTGATATCCCATTGGTATACGCCTCTGAATGACTCCTCCTTCAGTCACGCCACGCCCCAACATCCTGCTTCAGAAGAGAAAATGTAACATCAAGGAAGTAATTTCATGCTTTTTGTATGGGTTCTTCAAAGAGAAGCAGAACACGAGGTTGAAGATCAATTCAGCAGCACTTAGGAGGAGGAGGGGTCGGAAGGGGGGGGAGCAGAAACAGAGACAAATGGAGGTTTGTAAGTGGCTGGCTCAGGTGGGAGCGTGCTACAGGAACGCACTGGTGATGACCAAAAGAGCGTCACTTGGGGAAACGGAGGCAGCGATGCAGAAAGTGAATGAATTAAGGAAATGTAGTTAAAATGAGCATTGGTGTAATTGGTGGCTTCGGTGGGGGAGGCAGTGAATGGGAAGGCAAGTCGGCATTATGAGGGTTTATGAGATGTGGGGCGCTGGACACATGGGGTTGGCACGGGCCAGGGACAGCTGGCTCACCCAGGTGGCAGCGGGCGAACTCGGAGTGGCATCCTTCTGCCACACCCAGTTGGTGTCTGTCTCTCCACAGCGCTAACCACGTGCTGACTACCCACAATGCCTTTTACAGCGTGGTGTAACTCAAAGGCTCTTGCGGTGGGCCAACGTCAAATGAGTGAAACATAAATCTTTGACTTGCTGTTGAAAAAATGCTTAAAAATACATCATACGTGGTAATGTTCTGTCTGCAATATGAATTCCAACAACCTTCTCCACAGTCATATTGTCAGAGAATTACTGTCAGCTCCATCAGCCACCTCATCTCTGGACTAACCCCTAGCAAAAAGACAACAAACACACACACACGCACACACGCACCATTAATATCTATCAATACTTCAAAACTCACGTGAAAACTCTTAACGTGGTAATAGGTGGCAAAATGCAGCACTACGAAATAGTGACAGACCAGCTATTAACTGTGCCAATAATGGCTCCAATATTCACTCTTTTCCATATTATCTAAACTCCAAGTCAGATAATATTGCTTCTTTCGTTATTGGTATTGGCTGTTTGGGCTGATATGCTGATCAATTTAAAAAAAGAGCTCGTTTTATGAGATGCATCTGCTCCCTCCCAAGTCCTGTGTCTAGTTTAGTGCCTGCAGGGAAATTCATTTCCACAGAAATCTGAAATACAGATAAATCAATCCTCTACACATTTTTAATTACACACACATGTTCATTACAGTGCAGTTTTGAGCCCTTTTTAACATATTTACTAATATTTTTGGCAGAAAATGCTAAGTATCAGCTAGATTACTTAATTAATCATATCGCTCCTGAAAAGTCCATATCGGGCGATCCCTACAAGGAAGACATACCCACAAATACACACACCTCCTCAGCCCATGGGGAGGTAGATTGGCGGAAAAGGAAAAGCTACTCTGATGTTACACCAGCACACAACTACAAACCAATGGGCACAGCCGTCACTCTATAGCCTTATCTATCTAGCTAGCCTTGCAGACTGCCAGCGCTGTAGCCTGAGGCATTGTTGGTGATCAGTAACTAGCAATATGAAGCAGTGCTCACACACACTGTGCTCATTGGTTTGACTGGTTGTGTTAGCCATTAACATGCAATGTCGCACACTGGAGCACAGATGAGCAACCTAGTTCATCGATGTTCACATGAGCGCTTCCACACCGAGCCAGACTTCAACGACAGAGCTGTCCTACATCGTCTGGAGAGGGCAAGGTCGGCTATTCACGCAGGGTTAACAAGCTCGGCTACTCCTCCCCGTCTCCAACATGAAGTGATTTGAAAAACAAAGTGAGGTTTAAGGTCGTATCTCAATAAGCTATTGTGGCCTCCTTTTTTAGTTTCCACTGCCTATTGTCCTCACGTTTCAAAGAATGAATACAGATCCATGTCCTATGACAACAGACCAGCACATCAAAGCCAAAATAAAGAGTGAAGCCAAGAGTTCAGGGCGGGATCTGAAGGGTCTCAAATATCCCATTTTGATGTGGACAATGGCAGGTGAGGTGGGACAGGGGCTGTGAGGACATCTGAAATGGTTGAGCATGATACTGCGCTGAGATATAGAGTAAAACAACCAGAGAAACAGAGAGGGGATAGGCATTAGTTCTGAGAAAGACAAACAGGCCTAGACTGTAAAACCGAGACTTCATTGAGGCTTTTGACTGTGTCTGCCCTCCCTGACTTTTCACACACCCAGGGTTTCCGCAGGTTTCAGCAAGTTGAATTTTTATGCCTTCTAATGCCACTCAAAATGAAATTTCATACCATTTTATTGACAAAATAAACACAAAAAGTGGAAAAGGGGAACATCTAGCCCCTTTTAAGACCAAAGAAATTGCATGTAAGACAATGTAAAACATTTCATGCCCTCAATTAACATAATTAAATTTAAAACTTTTTTTTAAGACCCTCAGAGGCCCTGCACACAGATGAGCTATTGTCATTTAAAGATCTGTAATGCAAATTTCAGTCATGTCTGACTTAATTAATTTTTTTCTAATGCGCTAGTACTACAACTACTACTAATAATAGCCTAGTAAAAAAAATATGATACAAAAGGGTAAAATATCACACATCCTTCCCATTTCTTTACAACTGAACGGCGAGCATCAAAAGGAGACGTGTGAAACTGTGCCACTCAATCGGAAACTAACCTCTCACTACTGTGACAGGCTTGTCACCATCATACACTTTCAGATGAGCATTTCTCATTGTTACAAGGGCACATCAGTCTGCATCATCGGAGCGGATTCTGGGTCAATCCCCCATCCCACTTCCTAACACCCCCTCCTCACTTCCCCTCCATCCTTCCCTCTCTCTTCTGTCTGTTGTCCCGTGGGATGTTGGGGTGGGGTGGGGGGGTGGTGTCAAATTAGCTGTCTATCCTACATTTTCATGGCATAGTGACTGCCTGCTCTAGGTCGGAGAGGTGCTAACCATTTTGTGCCTGATTCTAATTAACCTCACTGATCTGGAAGAGGACACACTCCCCATTATAACAGCGTATGCTTTTGTGACGACAACTGGAGGCTTTTATCCAAAGTACTTTATGATTGCATACACTGTTAGCACGGGTGAGAGCTCTTTACTGTAGGAGTCAAAACACTGAGTCGGGTTAGCACTGGTGAAAACATCAGCTGACTGAGATACAGCATCACAAACTGTTACACAGATAAAAGTAAAACGTGTATCAGAGGATGATGGTTCTGGCACTGGAGGAGCCTTGTATGGTGTTCATAAAAGGATAAGAGATCAAATGATAAAGATAAAAGATCAAATGTAGACAAACAAGACAGAGTGCTTAAACTAACACACACACACATACACACATACACACACTCTCTCTCACACACACACACACATATAAAGACCTGCAGAAAATCTAACAACCCAGGCTATGTGTCTGTGTTTACTGGTGCATTCCTAATCTGAATGACTTTACAAAGTCAAGATCATTCTCATTGATTTTTTCAGCTGTAAAGCAGTAAAAGCTGCTGCGCAACACAGAGAAACAGGCCTAAAGGACGGAACTTAACACACACACACAACAACAACAACAACAACAACAACAACAACAACAACAAAAAGCAAAAAAAAAAAAAAAAACACAAATGTGCATGCTGCCTAGGAAGTTATGATTCAAGGATATAAGAGTCAAAAATCATGCAAACTGATACATACACAACATTAGCAAATCAAAAAAAAAGTGACTGTGTTCACCTTTTTAAGATAAGATAAAGTAAGGTAATACTTCACTGTCCACTGCTGTAGAAGTTTGCTTTTGGCTTCACTATGGTTGTGTAAAAAAAAAAATATATATATATATATAGAAAAAGTATAAACATATGTAATGATACCTGCACAAACCCAACATCACATTAAATGAAGAACACAAGGCAACAATAAGGTAAAAGTAGAATCACTAAGGTAAAAGTGAAGGGTGAAGTGATGAAAATGTATACTGGGAGCTCATCAATGCAGCAGCGTGTGGAATAAAAGATTTTTTAAAATACATTTTTCCTTCTCTCACAGTCCATGTTATGAGCTCCTGAACCACACTAGTGTGCTGCCATGACTCTGCTTGTCTGTCTGCCTCCCCGGGGGGCCTGGTTAGCCTCAGCACCTGTCTAGCCTCCCGGTCTGTCAGACAGCATTTAGCCTGAGCGCTGATGTAGCCAGTCACCGAGCCTGCCTGTCTGTAGGTATGTAACCCCAGCCAAGGGGTTAGCGCCTGGCTCTTCTGTCAGGTGTACGTGCTCATTAGCAAAACACGTTTATAATATTCTATAACATGGTGATGAATTCAAATGAAGGCGCTAACCGTCGAGCAGTCCTCATTAGCCTCTTAGAGCAGACAAGCTAATGAGCAGCTAAATTTACAAGCATTTGGCTGGTGCTTATATGCCTACCCTGAAAATCTCCACATGAATGTCGAAGAGTGTTTCAGCTCAGTTAGGGTCCAAGGAATGGATATAAAAATTGTATATAAGAAAGTAAATGGCATTATGTCACTGTACAGCAGCCAATAGCAGAGTTAGGGTTGGGGTTAACCCTAACCATGGCTCTGTGGACCAGAACTGATATTAATATCATTAGTAACAACTGTGTTTACCCCACTATTTAATGTCAAAATGGCCGCTGAGAAACTTACAGTGTAGTCGATATTGTGGTGGATGAGATTCAATAATGTACCCCCTTTGAAGAAGCCTATATAAAGAGGTACAATCCAGCTCCATCAGAGTCGGAAACAACAACCTGGTACTGGTGATTCTTCGGGAACCCCAGAGGGAAAACTGAATATAAAATGTGTTTAACAATTTTTTTACAGGACTTATTATAGAATAGGCTAACGACCGATATTTCTTAAATTAACATTTAAAAGCACCCCATGCAGTACTTCAGCGTACCAGTAGGGGTGCGCAGACCCCCATTTGAGAACCACTGGTGTAAAGGGTCACCTGAAGGGTCAACCTCTTAGCCTCTATGTCCAGCTGTGTGATGTTAGCTGGCCAATTCTTTAGCTTATTAGCTTCCTTTCCAGTGTGAGTCAGTGTCTGGGGGTTTGGCCAGAACACACTTCAACAATAATTTGGCCAGCAGCATACTGAATTGACCCAGACTATTTTTGTGCTGTATTAATATAAGAATACCATATTTATATTGCTTTAAAATAAGCCTAAATGTTGATAAATGATGATATAGAAGGTAGACCATGTCTGTATGCAAATTAGGAAATAGTAGAAACTGAAATGTAAAACTGCATTATTCTGGTTCCTCGAGGACTGCCTAAGCCAGCACAGCTATTTTTTGGAGTCCTGTCAGTTTTTTAATGCTGAAGTCAGCTGTTCTGAAGCCTTGGCCTGCTGTCATCCCTCCCCATTCACGCACCACAACAACAAACAAACTCCGAGAGAGACACAAACTCCAGCAGTGATTAAGCTACTTAGAGCTGAAGGTGATTAAGAGCCAGCTGGTCAACAACCCCCCCACCAACACCACCACGATCTGCACGGCAAACACTCAACCCGACTGAAGCGCGCGCGGCAGAAATGTGGCCCGCTTAAGAGATCTCCACATCCTCTGAACCTGTACTTACACTTCAGCTCCGAGGTATACAGCAAATCCATTTTCAGAGTTCATGAGCGACACGCTGGAGCTAAGGAGAGGTCACCGAGCCGTATTCAGACTGAGGAGGAAATACTCATTCAGAGTCGCATTATGAGTTTGAATAAACCCTGCTTCAATGAGCCGAGCTGAAGAGGGAAACAGAGCAAGCAAGAGAGAGAGAGTGAGAACACAGAAAAGCTCTCTCGTCCACCTCTTCCACACAGCGGTTAACTGGTTTACACAGCGGCTGATGCTTCAGAGGAAAATACAGAGGCAGAGGAGAGGTTGGGGGGTGGGGGGGTGAGTGCATCCATGGCTCTGTCCCAGAGATTCAGTTGTGCAGACATGCTGGTGAATAACTTTAAGTATGAAGAAAATCCCCAGCCAGCCAAGGCCTTGTCATTCATGCCATATGAGGGACTGAATGTGTATGTGTGTGTGTGTGTGTGTGTGTGTGTGTGTGTATGTGCATGTGTATATGCATGCGTCCGCTGTTCTTTGTCTTTCTTTGTAGGCTTTTCATTCATATCATTCCGGCCTAGCGATAAATCACTGAGAGAGTGGTTGAGGGAAAGAGAATGGACTTTGAATTCTTGTCTTTCAAACTCTCACATGCTATCAAGTCAGATTACACTTCCAGAATACTTCGGTTCCTTAGAGAAGCAGAAAAGAGAGAATGCATTAAAAACAAAATGAAAAGTAAAAACATTCAGCATAAATAATAAACTCCTCTTCAGTTGCAGTCTAGACAGGCACCTGAGGGCCTCCATCTCTCCGTCTCTCGCTCGCCGGCTCCACGGGAATATGGGAAGTAGGTGCAGCTGTGCCCAAATTATTCATATACACAGAAAAGCACAGGCGCTGAAACAAACACGCATGCGCATGCACACAAACACACACACACGTGCAGAGTAGACACACACTCATTACACTGCTTGCTCGGCTAAGAGCTGATGTTTGCACGCTACAGTAGACCTTTTGACAAGAGGGACACTCGCTCTTTTTTTCGCCCTCCCACCCACTGCCCACCCATACACACACACACACACACACACATGCACATATGCCCCTCACCCTTCACCCCTTTGTCCACCACCCTCTGTCTCTTTTCCTCTTCTTTTTTTTTTTCTTTTTGGCATTACAAGCATTGCTCTTTTCTGAATCACAAGGATTCACTTCCAAGCGAGCAGTTCATAAAAAAGAGGACATGATCAATTGACTCTACATTCCCCTCTGCTTCACCCTCTCCTCCACCCCGCCACCCCATCTTCAGCCACTTCGTCCACTAAAAAGATAGCTTGTTCTTCACCCCAATTTACCCTCTAATTCTCCTCCCTTGCGCAGTGTGTTTATCTGTGTGTGCAAGCTCAGCAGAGAGCACAAAGACCTGCAGTGACATCAGACTCATTCACTGTGTCCTCTCTCTACTCTCTCCCAAGAGGTGCCCTGTTTAAAAGACCTCGGCCACCCAACCCCCCCACCCACACACACACACACACACACACACACACACACACACACACACACACACACACAGATATCCTATGATTACTAAGTGTCCTCTCACAAACAACAAATTACTATACTATAGCTGCTGAAATGATGAATGTTTGTGTAAAGTCCCCTCATAACTCAACTTCACCAGCACAGGCAACAGAATTTTTGTGAATTTTATGTCTTTGTGCCATTGACTTTTTTTTTTTTTTTTTTTTTTTTTTTCAAAATGAGCCTGAATTATTTCAATGCAGATGTTACTTGTTTGTACTGATGATTCAACCGGATGAGATTCATGCCCATCCAGCTGTTGGAAATGTCTAAATGGGCTATCACGTAACACTGCAAATGGATAAATGAATGGGACCTTTACTTCCTGAAACCAGGCCATCCAAAACACTGCAACCTTTGCAACTCTATAGGAAACAGGAATTATCAATGTATGAATATTTAATAATGCACAGCAATTTGGTTGCACACCAAATTACACCAGTGTAATTTAAAGCAAAATGTAAAAGGAGACATTATTTAGGCTACTATCCTGCTATGCAGTGTCTTCAAAAAAAAAAACAAAAAAAAAAAAAACAGTTTTTTCCAGTGATCCTCTCAGTGTTTTTGAAGAATGAAACTGAACTCGCAGGGGAATGTAAAGACCAGCTGGCATGTGATGACGCTGTGATAACAGGAAACATGCAAATGTCCCAACTAAAGCTCCTTTCATTCCTGCCCTGTCTGAATTCAAATGGCTAATTTAAATACATACAGATCTGCGTATGTTTGTGTGTGCAGGAGACAGTGAGCGAACAGGAGGTGAAGGGAGCAGGGAGACAGAAAGCTGTGAACATTCCAGCGTTTCGGTCACAGTTTGAGGTTTTACTCCCAGCAGTGGGTTCACTTGGTGCTCACAGAGCGCACAAGCTTGAGCAAGGGAAAAGAAAAGAATCACACAAATGTTTCGAGGGGAGTTAACAATATTTCTTTATCAGAGCACACACTATTAGCACACTCTGAATAATGTGACATTTTTCCTTTTTTTTGTCCCAGGAACAACAGGTCTTTTCTTCGTTACAGAGACTTGCATTCAGAAGACTGGAAGACTTCCATAAAATAGGACAACAGCTGATTCTCTCTTGCTCAGACTACAGATGAGTACACTGGTTCTTACTAGGTTTATTAATTTTGGCCCAGGACTTGAGCTCAATTCAAATTCTTTTAGTTTTCAAGGGTAGAAGCCATTGACTTTCACCGCAGAGAGAATGTTTAGTCGTTGCCACAGGGCTGTCAGCTAGCTCATCAGCAGTTCTAATGAAGCAGGAAGTGAGGATTGACCAGTGGCACCCTTACAGGAAGTCATTGTGCACAAACAGCATACTGTCTGGGAGTGCTGATGCAAGTACAGAGAGAAGTTCATCAACAGACTGGTCTCAAAGCTACTTTTAGCACTTATGCTTGTGTTTTGTTTTTGTTTTTTTAAGTTTCAAAGTGCACAGAGGAGCACAGCTGAAGTCGATCATAAGATAATTTACCCTGTTAAGTAGGTCTATACAACAAATGCATATGCTTTATGTCAGGATTTATGCTCAACATGCACTTTGGCCATTTCAGAAGCAGAGGCAAATTGTTTTATTTTATGAGGAGCATGTTATTGTTTTGAAAGCCAGGCCTAAGTAGTGCAGCTTGGCAAGCTAACTAAGCTCTTTCCTGCAGACCTTTTTCATGTCCTCAGTCAGCCACATGCTGCAAGCAAAGCCCCTCTTCCCTTAGGGCCTGCTTATGCAACAAGGCTGCTGTTATAAAACAGGTGACAAACAAAAGTCCATCACTGTCCTGATCATCTCTTTGATAAGCATGCTGGCTCTGCATGGACATCACCAATGTGCTTGTCATTTGGTTTTCAATCACAGTTACAGACATTAACGCTTATCTTTGGCTTTACACTGAACTGTTGGGTCTGAGAGTCACACGATGTCAGGGGTTTCTTTCTTTAGATCAAACATTTCCATCTCCCACAATGTAAGTATTATATTCAGTTTAACACGGAGCTGCAATGGCTCGTGTGCACACGCATACGCACCCACACACATGCGAATACACAGTCACAATGCTAAGCCTCTCTACCCCGGCTGCTCATTTAGCACTCCGCCACGAATGACTTTCACTGAGACCTGTTAGTTCCAATAGGTTTGACTGGTAACAAAGAGAACATGTGACCAGGCCGGGCTGAGGAAGTGCTGCACAGCTGTGGATGGCCAACTTGGGTGTGTGCTTTGTCATGTTTCCTGCTCCTCTTCCGTAGTTCAATCCAAATCACTGATTAGAGAGAACCGTGACACCTAACTACACAGCAAAACTGATTTCACTTGGACTGACCCGTAACTGCAAATCTGTAGCAAACTGCTGGTGGTGCAAGGATGAATTTGAAACCAAGCTTTGGAGGATTCTCAACGAGGAGATAACCTTACAGCACTGCCTTGCGCTAAATACTTCAGGCTATAATCTACACACGGGCACACGCAGACACAAAACCTTTCCCGCCAAAGTCTAACCATTTTAAAGGCAATCCCCTAGGGAGGTGTGTAAACCAGACAGAGCCCTCATGGAGAGCTGTTCACACACACACACAGGAAACAGGCGAGACTGGTGGCCTACACAGGACATGCGTCCACCAACAAAACACCAGTTTTCTTTTTTTAACTCCCATTTAAACCCTTTGTATATCAACTGTGAAGGGCCCTTTCCGCCATTGTATTCCGCTACTCCTGTTCTGTTTTTTTTGCTTTTGTTTTTGTTTTGAGGACAGTGTTTTGGTAATGGGGTGGCAAAAGTCATTAAAAAAACACTGCAGCAGAATCAAAGGTTTGATGGCACCAAAACCTCATATGGAGACCAGATTTGCACTCAAATCATTCAGATGACTGATAGCCTAATAGTTTTGTTTATTTGTGCTGATCATATGCAGCCCCATTTTGGAGTGAACAGAGGACCAAAGAGATAAAAGCTAAAATTTCTCTCAGCTGAACTCCCATCACCCTGAAGCCAAAATCTCTGCGTCATATTTGTTCAAAATAACCCTCCCAACACACACAAACAGTCACCCACCTGAGGGGCAAACACTCAGTATTATGCTCTATTAATTTTCTTAGCATATCTTATTTGCAGCGTCATCACCGCCATCATCCGAAACTGGAAATGGACTCTTAGGACACGGCTCCTTGGTGTTCCTCGGGTCCTTCTTAGTAACAGAGCTCAAATTAGACAGAGAGGAGAGCCCTGAGGATGAGAACGCTGAGATGAGAACCTCCACATGTAGTCACAAGGTCAAGGACCACAAGAGCGCTAAACAGATTTGTCTTTGTGTCTATTTATACACAAGTTGACTTAGCACCTGGGTGGAGGAAAAGCATCGCTTGCTGGTCTGGGTTGGAGAAACGGAGCAAGAGGACAGAGACTGATATGCAAACAGAAATTCAAATAGTGCTCATTATTGTCATGTGGAGTTACACTTAACACACACAAGCTGTGCTGCAGACGTTTAGGGTAGTACTACTCGCACAAGCACATACACACAGAGACCCAGCCCTATAGAACATAAAGCTTTCAATGTAGAGCCAATGCAGCACTCAAGATGCCATCAACAGGATGGGCAAGAACCCTGGGGGAGAAGTGAAACTGCATCTGTGTCTGCGTGTGTATGAGTGTGCGTGTGAGAGGGAAAGAGTGTCTGTGTGTGTGTGTGTGTGTGTGTGTGTGTGTGTGTGTGTGTGTGTGTGTGTGTGTGTGTGTGTGTGTGTGTGTGTGTGTGTGTTCGTGGAGTGGGGGTCAAATAAGAAAAAGAGTGATAAAATGAGGGAGACTACTTATCCTTTTGTGCTTGTTTTGTTTTGGCTAATCTGATCTCATAAGTGAATGCAGCTGTATACTGATGGAGCAGCCAGGCCATAAGCAATTAAACGACAGCCACTTAGTGGAGAGTTACATTACATGCATCTCATCATGTCTGACTTGCCTGCAATGCAGAACCACTGGCTTAAGTGAGGCGTGTGTGTATATGTGTGTGTGTGTGTCCATCCGCATCCATTCCTCAGGCGCTCAGGTCTGAATGCAGGATTGTAGGTCATGTCTGGCTATATGGACATTGTTTAGGGAAGGCAATGCAGACATTCAGGAAATGGATGCTGGCGACACAGACATGTTTTGTGTGTGTGTGTGTGTGTGTGTGTGTGTGTGTGTGTGTGTGTGTGCACTGGGGTGGGAGGTTGGGGTGAAGGACGGGTGGCTGAGTGTTTGGCCATCGTTACAGTAGGTTACAACCAACACTGGCATGCATACACATCCACATACGAAGACACATACACATACACATACACATACACATACACATACGAAGACACATACGCATACACATACACATACACATCCACATACGAAGACACATACACATGCATATAATGCAGTCCGCCTGAGGCCAGTGGCAACATGGGAGCAATTAAACACCATCCCCTCTGACTTTCACAGGGAAAAAGAAGAAATTTGGCAGTTTTTCAAAAAGCCATCTCTATTCTTCAGGAAGTTATCCCACTCTGTGTTTATTTGTGTGCTTCCCATTTCCTGTCACACACACAGAAACTTTTAGTGCCACTTACAGGGCATGCAAATATACACAAAGATCACACACGTAGAAAATGAGCAGTGCTGGTCCACCCACAGTCGTACCCACATAATTACCCAAGACTTGTTAATTACAGCATGAAATCTATGCTAATAGGTTACTGCCTGTTTTACGGTTTCAGAATTGAAGACCTATGGCTTGCCAGGCAAGGTTTTTGATTTGACCCTCTTTTGCCAGGGTAAATGTGAACAGTTAAGCAAATGATACAGTTGGCTCTAGCAAAGAAAATAGTGGCTTCAAGTGTTTATCACTAAACACAGATGATCCTGCCACTGTCAGAGAAGACGGAAACAGCTAAACACACAGGCAAGCTCTTGGCCTGTGTGTGGACTGTGATATCAGTCACCTTCACTCATACCATTACAACAATGGCTCGAAGCTGCCCTCTAGAATTATTCAGGCTTCAGTTGGCCGGTATGAACAGCGACATCATCATCATCAACTACCCCAGTGACATGTCTTTTCACCTTCTTGCCTTATCGTAAACAAAACCTAACCTACTTCCTGTTGCTGGCAGTGCGAGTATGCACAAAGGAAATTCAGTCAACGGCTGATGTCAAGTGGCTTTCAGTCTCGCAAGGAAATTGGGCCACCAGTTTCAAGGTTCAGTTTAAAAGGTTGCTGCACCGCCTTAATCTCCCCACGTCCACCCCTCGCCCAAGGTGGGGTCCAGGGACCTAAAGCTGGTCTTTGGGAGACCTCCTGGGGGAGAATAGTTCATTTCAACCTCTGTTCCTAGAGGTTAGTATAATGAGAGAAAGTCTAATAATGACTACCCTGATTATAGGGTTCAGTCTGGGCTTTACTCTGATATCTCCCCACCCAAAGCAGACAGCTGTATGAATTTAGACTAAACCATATCCGAGACAGCAATCTTCTAACCAAATGAGTCTCCTTAGTTGCATAAAAAAGTTGGGGAAACCCTGAACTAGAAAATGTGTGCACACCAGGCCTATCAGACCACCGCCTCAACCGACCTGCTGGTTGCAGACGCAGCCCCAATTACACTCAAGTCATGCCCACCAGTTTGAGAGAGGCTGCCGCCCTTGAAGTGCCAATGCATGCACAATTTCACGATTTTATAACCATGTTCAGTCGTGGCACACAACCGAATCGAATGGCTATCAATGTCCGCGATGGACACCCTGAGGCTGCAAAAATGCCCAGGCTTTGGGTGCATTTCCAACAAAGGCAGTGAATGACACAGCTCTGAAGGGAGAGCATCTCTTTGTGCTCGATTCATTTGCAGAGGCAGACAAAAAGCCCTTCCTTACGAAAACTGAATGCAACGCTAACTCATCCATGCACATGCACGGTGACTGAACGGATTCTTAATCTAAGGATAAGTTGAGATTGCAGGTGCTTGCCTATGATGTATGGGGGATAATAAAACAAGGGGTTTGAACAGGAACGCCCATTCTCCTTCTCGCACCTGGCTGCAGCTGTCCTTGTCACTTGGCCCAGTATTAACTCCTGCATGCAGATGACTCGGCTACTTCATATAAAACATACTACTAAGATTAACACATCCCCCCGTGGCATGAAAACAGTCATGTATGAGATAGCGTGGCATTGGCACATGCCTCGCCTTATCAATAGTGTGCAGAGCACCACCCATATATTATAAAACAAGGTGTAGCGCAAGTATTCCACCAGCATAACATATTATATTCTTAGAAAAGATAGTCAATGAGAGCTGCTAATGCTCAAACGAGACAGTATTGCGTATGAATGTTTTAATTGATTATTGAGGGAGCGCAGACACAATGTGGTCCGCAAAGGTCGTCAGAAATCCACCAGACAGGCGGTGTGAAGCGTCGGGGGCTTACCTCAAGGAAACCTTCACACAGCAGTCGTTCTGGCTCGCCATTCTCGCTTTCAGGATTCACTGACGGGATGGGGAAGTATTTCGGCTATGTTTGATTTCAGTGTGTGGAAGTGGTGCGTCGCTGCATGAAGGATAAGCGCGGCGATGCTCACTGTGTCAGGTTAAAGGGAGCAGCCGTCAAGACCTGCCGGCGGTAAGCTGCCTCAACGGGACTCCTGTCTTCTCCCCTGTCGCGGTCATTTCTGACTCCGGTTGTTTGTCACATCGCAGAGTTTAACCCGCTTGTTTTCTTTCCGTCTTCTGCCTCTGCCGATACATCCTGTTTAAAGTGCGTACGAGTGAACCATGTCAGCGCTTCTCTGATGCCACACCGCTCCTCTGTGTGTGAGCGAGACAATATCACGTTGAATGAGCGCTGGAAAGCCACAGCGGGCGAGGGTGTAATGCTGCCTTCAAGTGCTGTCGGAGATATTGCAGTTACGACTTGTGCGCACATGTGCAGTCAGGGGCGTTGCAAGGATCTGAGGACATCGGGGGCTTTACACAGTGAATCACCATTAAGGCTGATTATTATCAACAACATGCAGTACCTATAACAATAAAGAGGCCAACAATACAGAGGCAACACAATACACATTAATACTGAATAATGACCGTGTTCTATATAGGCTTACAACATCTATTTATAATGAGCTGTATAACAATTAACACAGCCGTTAATGCCGTTGAGGTTTATTACAGAGCACTAGTAAAGCAGAGTGATAAGTTACATAATAGTAAGATGTCAGAGAACTATTACACTGTATATCAGTACTCATAGAATGCCTCCTGTCCAATGAAATGGCTCCACCAGAAATAATTAGTATGTAATATGAACTGTACACCAATTAGTACAATTAGCACTAAAAGGAACATTTCCTGCAGGTGATTGCTGTCAACCCGATCAGGTTGATGTTGTACAGCAGTTAATATTCTAAGTATCTGCAAAGTTAAATGTACACTCAAACATTTAGCTGCTACTATGCTGTCCAACACAGCTGATGAGCATGTTGATGTTAACATTCAGACACTTAAATGGAGTTTCCTGCTTTAATCAGTGAATGATACACCTTGGTGTTTAAAAGCATAGAAATGGTGGAGTAAGCATGAAAAATGAATGCAGTAAAACTGTCTCAATTGTTGAGATGTAACATGGGGATAGGGATGCCATGTAACCAACTGATAGTAAAAAGCAGTGCATTGTATTATTATGTCACTGTTTGGCATTCTGCACAAATATTATCATTGATATATGTTCCCTTTCTTGTGTTTTGTTGTTAGTAGCTATTAGTTTATACAGATATCGAGCAGCTTCTTCAGTCAGTTAATAACAGATCCCCTCTGTGTGGTGCTGACACATTCCAGTTGTTGGTTGTGATTGAATGCTCAAATGTGTCCTGCTCCTGGAATACTGGGTTGGCAGTTCCAGTATAGCATTAAACTGTCTTTGCTCCTACTTCAATAATAGATATTTAGTGTCTGCATTAGTAATTACATGTCTCATCAGTGCCTCTGCAGTGTGGAGTACCTCAGGGGTCTGTCCTTGGACCAATCCTCTTCTCATTATACATGCGTCCTCTGGGTCAGCCATGTAGTCCGCTTTCAAAGACATATCTTACCACTGTTATGCAGATGATACAGAGATTTATTTCTCAGCCAAACCCAATAAACTGAATCAACTTTCCTTCCTTCCATGATTGCTTAGCTGCCACCAAACTGGATGTCCCTAAATTTCTTCCACCTCAAACCTGACAAAACAGAAGTTTTTTTTAATTGGTTCCTGATAACCTTGTTCAGTTTTTTTGCCCACTCCGCTCACATCTTAAAGATAGCAAAGAATCTTGGTAATCATCTTGACCAGTATGTGTCTGTTGTCCTCCATGTTACGAGGCTCACCCAGTCCTGTTTCTGCAACCAAGAAACATTGCAAAAAATCAGAAATATCTTGTCCTCCAGTGACTTCAAACTTTTAATACACACTGTCATTTTCTCTACTGTAATTCCCTTTATACATGCCTCAGTCAAGCCGCTTTAAATCGTTTACAGTTGGTTGAGAACGCCGCAGCCAGACTATTAACTAAAACGAGCTATAGGTCCCACATCACCCCATTCTTGCTTCCCTCCATTGGCTCCCTGTAAAATTCAAGATAAACTTTAAGATTCTATTGATTACATATAAAGCAGTACAATGATCTTGCCTCTGGTTATATCACTGACCTCCTCATTCGTCACACCACTTCGCGACCACTCCAATCATCAAGTCTCGGCCTCTTATCCATCCCTCGCTCAAAATACAAAACACAAGGTGACCATTCCTTCTTAGTTATAGCCCTCACCCACTGGAATAATCCTCTACTACCAGTTTGTCTTTCTGACTCTCTGGGACTGTTTCAGTGACTTCTTAAGACTTTTTTATTTGTTTGTTTGTTTTACACAAGCCTTTCAATAGATACCAACTGAAGATCTTTGAAAAGTCTTTGTATCAATGTGTCTTTTCAGTATGTGCTTTTAGTATGCACGTAAACCTTATGTGTGTGTGCATGTCTGACTATGTTATTATTATGGCTATTTATTGTTGATTATAGAGTCTTGTACACTACTGGTCCTGAGTATAAATTTCGTTTCATGTGTAAGCATGCAAATGACAATAAAATGAACCTGAACGTGAACCTGGATATATGTGTATCTTTTTTGATGTATAGGGTTTTTTATGCATTTGCTTTTATCTTTCCACATCTGTGACGCACTTTGTAACTGTGTGTTTTAAAAGGTGCCAAATAAATAAATTCATTGACTACTTACTTACTGATTTGCATGCAGTCTCATGAAATGTTGGCTAAAGTGCAGGAGAGGTGATGCTGTTAGTTTCTATCATCTGTCCTGTCCTGATGATGAAAATTTAATGGAGCTGTTTACATTTTTTCTTGGGTTGATTAAAAACTGGTATTCTGAAAATATGATTACAGACATTTTTAAGGTTTGCAGTTTTTCAAATATCATTTGATGTATTCTACACAAAATAAGCTCTATTTAATTTAGATTTCTGAAATCTAGTATTTGCTACTAAAACTTTACTGTTTGCCACTGCCTTTTATTAATTATGCAATGTAACTGTATGCAGTATAGCCTTTTCCTTATTTATATAATTTTCCCCTTATAATCTTGTTTATACATCTTCTTTATTCTTATGTAAAGCACTTTCATTGTGTTTGAAAGGTGCTATAAAAATAAACATGACTTGCCTTGTCTTATTTGTGACAAAAAAAAAAAAACAAAACAAAACAAAACAAAAAAAAACACTTGAATGCATAAGACCTTTGAAACTGGAATTAGAAGTTACGGGCAGCCTTTGAATGCAACATAATCGCATGTGATTGACAGGCATTTCGGCCAACAGATGAAATAGTCCCGCCTTCATATCACCCTGCAGACCAATCAGGGGGATCGGAGGGCGGGGCTTCACTCAGAACGCCCCGGGTGGGCGGGAAAGACCTGAAACAGACAAACGTCTACCGGCGGTGACATCTGAGGTCTGTTAAACGGTCATAAACACAGGCTGTTCTTATGAGGGAGGAGGGGGTTCAAAGGCCACGGGTTTAAACACCTTGGGGTCAAAGGTTGAAAAGCATGCAGCGGTTATAATGTACTAGCAGAAGCTGGAGTTCATTTACCCTGGTTTTGTGTGGGGACCAAGGCTTTTTGGAGTAGTCTGTTTTGATTAGAAGTTTAAGGAGGAAGTTACACACTGCTCACTTCCTATCCTCCTTCTCAGTCAGAATTCTTCAAAGGGGAAACTGAAGTCCTTTCTCTCGCCCAGGCCAAACAACAGAAAAAAAGATGGTCTTGAGTTAGACTGCACTGCTAGAGTCTCTCTTGTTCTGTCCCTACACTTCCCAGTGTTTCCTTTATTGTCTCTGTCCTGTCTCCTTGTTTCCTCAAAGTCACACACAGACAGAGTGCCGTTTGCCTAAGTAATCTATGCAAAGTGACTACATCCTGCTACACTGCAGCTGCCCAGTGATATTGGCAGTGTTTTATATTGGCAGGATAATTCAGATTGACTTGAAGCAGCAGCAGCAGAGATACCAAACGTCTCCAAATCCTCTCTTCCTTATCCTCCGTGACTCATGTTCCTAACTGAACAGATCAACTCCAGTTTCCCAATGACAAGACATGTCTGGACTGCACCAAGCCACACATGTACACATCATTTTCCCTGCAGCATGCAAACACAGCTCCATGAACAGTTTCACAACTCCAGTAACCAACAACTGTATCTTTTCTGGCTTGTCAGGGTGGATTGCAAGTCAAATACCACCACAATGGTATTCCATCTGCATAGCAGCTTGCCATACCAACTGTAAGCTGTTAAATAATGAGCACTGCAATCAGTTTGAATGGGGAGGAATAGCTCTGAAGTGTCCCTGCACAGTCACTGGGGAACAATCACATTTATGAAGTTATGAAACACAGTCCACAAACACTATAAACCCATTCTGCCTGCACAGAGAGCTTATGACCTGATGTGATAGTGTGTGTGTGTGTGTGTGTGTGTGTGTGTGTGTGTGTGTTTTGTGTGTGTCCTCAGGACCAGGTGGCGATGTTAGTACTGCAGAGCCTATATTCCCTGGGAGCAGTGCTGGATTCCAGACAAGATTAACATCCAGTTATGAGGATAAAGCTACAATCCTCCTCAACCCATTGGGAACGGGCAACCAGCCACCACAAGTGGGACAAGAAAACACACAAATGAGGGTGGTGCATGCATATATAGCCACCCATATGCATGCAAATATTGCCTAATTTTGTCTTCTAAACATTTAACACGGCACACATGGGCTGCTAAAGATATAAGTATATTGTTTTCATAAGAACATGTAGGTTATGTCCCTGTCATGCACCACAAGCCTCCAAAGGCATGTTTGCAGTGTTGTCAAATCCACTCTCGCTGCTGTTTTCCCCCATACGCCCCCTCTTCACAGCACGTTACAGTGAGAAAAGCATATTTCATAACAGCAATGTGTGGGTTATATAACCCTGAAGACATTTTAATGTTGCAATTACCAAAGAGTGGAATAATCTCTGTATTTAAGACTACATTTAGTCAGAGTAAATACCCTAATTACATAAGAAGTGTTCACATGCAGTCACTGCCTCGGCTTCTGTCAGTACACAATATGATAGTGATACCACGGTGAAATAATGTAAAATAACAGAATGACAGCAGTCCAATCCCTGTCTCCTGCTGTCAGTGTCCTACAGAGAGTTTGTTTACTGTGTACACACACTGCTGCCTTGCCAATCCATTCTCCAGCCTGGATTTGACACTTTGCATCCTCCAAGTCCACACACACATATATCTAATGCTAATTCCTTCAAAACCAAAAGCTACATAAAGATGGCAGCCATGTAGTGTTGTATCATTACTTGTCCACCTTTCCCAAAGCCTAAACATGTCAGTGTCCATTAGCAAATGCGTGTTGACAGCTGTGTGGGATGCCCTAGAATCCAGAAGGTATATATCTTTACACACCTAGTCAATTATGTTGTACTTTTAAATGGGCATTGTCATTATATTGGTAGTTGAATTTGGATAGCCTTGCACACATCACACATTGCCTGATATTGCCTTACAGTACTTTGTTAAATAGGTCAGGAGCTTTTTAGTGTTAAGTGCTGCGGTGATTTCGCACTGTGCCTCCCAGAGATAATTTGTCAGTCAAACAGTGTTTCTATGCTGTGATGTTTTTTTTTTACTAGAATTTTCTGTAAATTAAGTTGAAGTTTCTGAAGGTGTAACTCTTTTATTTGTCTGGTTAGTCACGGTGGCAAACGCTCATGCCAAATACTCAGTTCGCCCTCTATTTCTCCAAACAAATTGCTGTTGCTTTCAAGTTCAGGTTTAAGTTCAAGTTCAGGTTTATTTACAGCCCACTATCATTGTTTATAGTCTCAGGGGGCTTTACATGCCCACAGGTTTACCACAAACAGCATGACACCCTCTAACCCCCTGAGAGGAGACCCCATTCCCAGCCAGACAGGTGTGCAGAGGGCGTTGACCCATTGAGCAAATTACAAACATTGCAGTCATAATGCAAATGCAAGAAAACACAATAGCAGACAATATAACAACAGAGGCAGGAGGAGGCCTCAGACAGACAGCAGACAGAGCCGCCGTGGCAGCCAGGATGAGGGGGATGGCAATGACAAGGAGAACGCGGGGGGTGATGAGTGGGGGAAGCCAGAAAAGAAAACAGCCACACTTGCACAGGACATGCATATGTGAGTATATGAGACACACACACACACACACACACACACACACAAGATGGGGGAGGAAGGGGAAGAAAATTAGAGGGACCAAGACAAAGAACCAAGTACATAAATGCATTAATGCAGCAAAGCTAATGGCCGTGGAAAGTGCCGGAGTAAGTAAGTACAGCAGGGGGAGCAGGACCAGGTACAGCACAACCAGGTACAGCAGGGGGAGCAGGACCAGGTACAGCACAACCAGGTATAGCACGGGCAGTAAGGCAAGGGTACAAAGCCAGGGTGCCAACCTAAAGATGGGTGCCACATCCATGCAGCAGACACAGACACAAACCACTCACACACACACACACAGAGGAGAATGGGTTAGCAACACAGAAAATATCACAGTCTCAGTTGAAGGTAGAGAGGAAAGAGAAGAGGAGAGAGACTGTGGGGGAACATCTAAACCAGCAGGAACTAAACTAAACCAAGGCAGGAGAGGCTAGAGGCCGAGCAAACATTTAACTTTCAGCCTGCCTGAGGATTCTTCCTGTGTAAATCTAGCCAACAGCAGGTGCTTAGAACATAATTGATGATATAGAGCAACAAACATTTATCTGAAATGCTGAAAGTGTTGCATATGGTTATACTAAAAAGCAAGAGAAATGTAATAAGATAAATAGTGATGTAGCACTTTTTAAAACAAAGTTACAAAGTGCTTTACAAACTAAATAAAATGGTTGATAAACAATAATAAAGACAATTTAAAAACTGTTTAAAAGTTACATATCATTAGGGTGGACATATGGAAGCAAAAGGAGTTAGATATGAGAAAGAGTAAAATAGTAGTAGTAGTAGTAGTAGTGGTAGTAAAAAGGCAAGGAGCATAGATAGGCAATGTGTACATTTTCACTTTAATATACGCTTCTATCTACCCTATAATCACCATATTTACTGACCTTTGGAGGCAGTCAGCAATGTGATGGAGGAATGGAAATCTAATCTGTAGTTTCCCCTCATGTATAGTTCAATGTATTTCTTATGGGCCACCAGTGGAGCCCCTCCTACCTTTTATAAGTATCAGACCATCACCACCTCCCTCGGTTACAAGCATGCAGTCTTAAATATGGTGTAGCAGCCAGTCAAAAGCAAGAGCAAACATTAGTATTGCTACTGAAAGAGGGAGGAACCACAGACAGGCTATAGGAAATTAGAGCTGATCCCAAGTTGCCTGTGGGCCTGGAAACTGTGAGCTGGAAAAATGTTGCTGGTGACAGCAGATTTTGATTTTGTTTATGCTGGCGTGAATATATAATACAATATAAAACTTACCTGAGGAGGTTCAGTCCTCAAATCTGACAAACATAGAAATGAATATGACTCAACTTTAACTTCACTTTAACCTAATGTCGACATTCTTTTTGTAAGAGTAGGTATAATTTTTTTGTCAAGTGCTGAAATTCTCATTTTGGAAAAAAATCCCATTTATAGGTGTGCTGCTGGAAAATAAGACAATAAGACAATATACAGACAATATAGACAATATGCAGACAATGCAAGACATACTGCAAATGGTGGATAGAAATGAAAATGATCAAGTGGCGAGGCTGCAAAATAATCTGCTACATAAGCTCTAGAAAACTTAACTTTTCATGAGGAGTTTAACAAAACCTACAAATGTGTCAGATGCCGATGAGGTCCAATGTATTCTTTATCGTTCCAATCCAACCTCGTGTGCCATTGTTTCTTTTAGTGAGAGAGAATGAGAGAGACAGACAGACAGGAAGCAGGAGCGAGAGAGGGAGAGATGGAAGATGAAGCTGCATACTGATCTATTCTCCTTCCTTTTTCTTTGATGTCTCTATAATCCCTCACATGCGCTCTCTATATTTGGCTTTGAAGCTCTATAAGCTGATTCCCCATTCTTTACCATAATAAAACTGTTGGAATTGGCTGGGATTACGCAAGCGAGATGAGTTATTCAGCACGATTTCAGGCTAACATTTTGGTCTCCATTTCCCTCATGATGTGAATTCAAGACGGAGGTATTTGTGTTTGCATACTTTTCAATGCTATTTTTTTTTGTGTGTATCCATGTGTATAAGAGAGTGATTTTGCAGGTGTATGTGAGTTGCAGTTGCATAGACCCTCGCCCTTTCTTAGTAATACTCGACCCCCTGAGGTGCTTTATACTGTCATATTGACACTTTGCACCAAAACAGAGTGTACTGTTGAGGGTGTGTGTATGTGTTCACATAATAGTATGTACCTAGATGTTGCATTTATAAATGTTCACACACAACCCACCAGGGGATACAGAAGCATAGTGAGGTCAAATGTGGATCACAATGAGTGATAGACGTGCTCCAGTGTGGAGCAGACCTACATTCCAGCTTCCCTCCCCAGGGCACATGCTGACCCGCACACTGCCTCTCTCTCTGCCCAGGCTGTGGTGCCTCCTGCTGGGCCGTAGCCCGGCCATGGCTGGGGTGGAGTGTGGAAGCTGCCTCAGATTATCTGCTGCAGCCTGAGGGTGTTTCATAGAGGGAGACAGTCGGGCCAGTGACGCTCATTAATTGAGTTAGTTAGTGCTGCATCACAGGGCATGAGGCCCTAGTGTGTGTGTGTGTGTCTGTGTGTGTGTCTGTATGTGTAGAAGAGGGATATTAAGTAAGAGCAGTGGAGTGGCAGATTTTGGGCCCTCTTTTCCCAAGCCCATCCTCCGCTTTTTGCAACCCCCCCCCCAAACACACACACACACACACGCTCATTCATCACACGCCTAATAGAAGCCATCTGTGTCAGCTGACTAGAAGAGGTGGAGACCCTCACAGTGAAGAAAAAAAACAAAAACAAATCCAAACCTGCTTAAGGTACATGGAATTAAGATCACAAGCAAGGGTGATAAGTAACTTATGGTATAGTGAACTGTTGACCTAATGAGTAAATTTACCTAATCAGTTAGTCATCCATTATTACTAATTATGTTTTGGTCATTGATTCTGCTGTATTGCAGTTGTGTTTCACATTCAAGCTCCACTGTAACTGCTTTAAAGAAATCATTTATAAAAAATATTGCATCATCAGAACAAATGTGACTCCAGGAGCTGCATTAAATTTGAACTTCTCCCTGCTCTCACCCCTATCCCCTACTCTCTCATCTCTCTTTAAGCGCATCCTGCACCTCGTTTCTATGGAAACAGCCTTTAAAGAAGGCTGGCAGAAAGGGACAGGCAGAGATGCTGAGATGGCAGAAAAGCCTTTTTGTACTACAGATGCTTTCAGAGCAGCAGTGAATAGACCTTCAGAGCAAATAAAGGGTTAATAACACACACACACACACACACACACACACATACACACACACACACAGCCTTAATTTAGCCTCTTTCACTCTGAAAAAAGACAGATTTTGCAACTGCAACTGTATATGTGTATATATGTACATATATACATATATATGTATGCATACATATATATGTATATGTCTGTGTGTGTGTTTGTGTAGGCTATACATATGTATTATGTAAAATGTATGTAAATTCCCCACTAGCCTCATTGAGTAATCCTGTGCATTTTTCAGTCCAGCCTTTTCCAGCCACTGGTATGTTTTCTCGATATCCGCCACTTCTGCTATCTGTCAGTGGTACATGCCATGCAGGGGCTTGTCCTTCTATGACTCCTCATTGGGCTTCTGGTGCCTGAGGTATTCACTTAGCAGGTCATCACTGGGGGCTATCTTCCTGATGTATTCCTGGATCTTTGGTGTTTCATCCTGGACAGTGGCTTTGATGCTCACCAGTTCTCAGGCTCCCTCCTTCCACTTAGTGTACAGCCTCAAGGTGCTGGACTTGGGGTGAAACCCTCCATGCGCTGTGAGGAGATTCCTCATCTTGATATCAGTGGCCTCTATCGCTTCCTTTGGCCAGGATATTACATCAGTGCGGTATCTGATCACCAGGGCGTAGGTGTTGATGGCTCTGATCTTGTTCTGTCCATTCAGCTGGCTCTTCAGGACTTGCCTCACTCTATGGAGGTGTTTGGTTGTGGCTGGCCTCATTGTGGCCTCCTCATGGTTTCCATTTGCCTGTGGCATTCCAAGGTATTTGTAGCTGTCCTGCACATCTACCATGTTGCCTTCTGGTAGTTCAATCCCAAAGATACATATAGGTAGATGCCACACTGGTTGCTACTGTTGATTGGAGTGATGCGTCTACGTGGCCACCATATTGGCAGGGGGAGCTACACCTCCAAATGCATGTATGTCTATCAAGGCAGGAGGTCTACCCACAGTTACAATCATCAAAACTCATTGAATTTTCAACCGATTTTCTAGCAGTTTGGTATGTTATAACTGGCAGACATCTGGTTATGATACAGGATTCTTTGGTGAATTAAAAATGCTGGTTTTCGTACCAAAATATGCCATCTTATGTGGATAGAAACAGCAATAGTTCTATAATATTAACATTGCTCTACATAATTATAGTATGAGTATATTCTTTTTTCTTTCTGCATGTATAATGGCTACCATGATGTCATTTTGTTTATATTTTGTAAATAAACACCAATTTATATTTTAAGCCACATACTATGTACAAAATATGTAGTGTGTCAGCAGGGTTGTGCAGAGTTGCGATGTAATAAACGTTCTGAAAAACAAATGTTTTGTACAAGTGAAAGGGGTGTTTTGTACAAGTGAAAGGGGTGTATCCTTAGTGCGGGGTTAGTTAGCACTTTAAAGTAGACCATTTAGGAATAATAAACACGATGACATGTACAGCAACATAACTGACTGACAAATTACCTTTTCCACATCTTAGTGATACACTCAGTGTCCACTTTAGTAGTTTAGTTTAGAGGTTGAATGCAACAGCTCTGCCATAAATTCTTGCTTATAATGTTCAGTTTTTGTTGACATTGTGGAAAAAGATGTAAATTTAATTATATGTTTATTTCTGAGGTTGAAGTTTGCAGAGGCCTTGTACTGGACTACATTATATTGAGAGGTGTCTCTGATTTTTTGTCCTGCTATTTGCTATGCAAGTGGTTTTAAGAGGATTAAAATAACAGAATTGAACAACAGAAATGAGTAAAATGCCAAGATCTCAGCGGTTATTTTTTATATTTGATGTAGTCCACGTGTGAGTAACAAAACACTCAGAAACTGGAATATTGAATCCCATTATGCATTCATAGAGAAAATACATATATGCACGCAGACTAAAACGTGCGCACAGAACACACACGCTCAAAGAAAGCAAGAAATCCTCATCCTCAAAAGCTCATTTCCGCTCTCAGATGTACACACTGAGGAACACACAAGTACACAATTGCTCTCTGAGTCACACAAAATCTCACTCCATTCTGTATCGGAAAATTGGATTGCTGCTCCCGAATAACTTGATTATGAACAGCCTCCTTCTCACACTGGGGGCAGTATCACTTAATAAAGCTAAGTGCATTGACACGCAAGAGCGCGCGCACACACACACACACACACACACACACACACACACACACCACTTCAGACCCATATAAACCCATTACATGAATCAGCCTCTGTCAGACATTCATTGAAAATTCAACAGTAAAACAAAATTTATTTATATCTGTAACTGGGGCTAAACTGAGGGTGAGCAAACAAAACATTCTAGGCACTTCTCATCGATGCTTATGGATCACTACTCAAAATTAGGCCCCATTCCAAGCAACTTATTGTTCTGTCAGGCAATAAGAATTGGATCATTAGGATTAGAGGGCTACAAAAAAGCGAAACAGGTCAGCGTTCAGCATGTGAAAGAGCTTCTTTAAAGTCAGTACGTGCGTGTGATGTCACACACAGCTCAGCAGTATGTGAGTCAATACAAAGAACAGAGGGGCAATACAGGCATGGAAAAACACTCGGATGTGTGACTGGACTGCCTTACATCAGTGGTTGGCAAACTGCAGTTGGGGGCCACCAAGGGGTCCTTGAGAGATGTTGCAGGGGTCCTCAGTGGAAATGGAATTGACTGGAGGTTAAACAACAAGGGAATTGGGAGTGTTGTCCCAATAACAAAAATTTCAATACTACTTCAATACCATTGTAGATGATTAAATTCAATATTGATATTCAGTATTTCTTGAATATTCAGTACTTCCACCAAATGTGCTCTGCAGGCTTTAAAATCTTAAATCTGCAGTCAATCTATTCTTTTTTTTTTTTTTTTTTTTTTTTTTTTGTAAAAGGTCAAACTATCCACCACATCTTGAAATAGTCCATCTCAACTTACTGACAACACTGGTGCCAGGTTTGAAATACAGAACCTATTTTCTTACAGAGACGGTGAAATAGAAAACCAGCCAACATACAGTATCAGAAAACCCTGTGCAAATGTCACTACGGAGCTGTACAGGTCAAGTGGTGGTAACACACTGCTTGCTGGTTTGCTTTGGTTTGCTGTAGTATTGCAGTATCATTTAAAAAATGTAACTGTTGATATTGAAGTCAAAACTATGGTATCATGACATCTCCAGAAGGGAATTTCATAAGAGAATTACTGTTTGATCATAATTTATAGTGATCCTTGTCAGATCATAGTTTGACTAAACCCACTTTTGTTATCTAGGCTTGGGAATTCCTGATTTACATTATAGATAACAACTGCAGAGCTTTTTGTTGTAGAAATACAATTTGGAAATATCTACTTACAACCTAATTCTGCCTGCAGCAAGGCACCATATATATTTCCTTTCCTTTCCATGTCAAAAACAGTGTTGTCTTTCAGACAGAAACCCTAAACATACAGCTAACTGTATAAAAACAAAAGCTGTACCACTCTGATTTGATAAGACTTCAGTAAGCCCCGCAAAGGTGGCCAAAGAGGCCAAAAGAAGCATAACAACTGTAATATTCAGATTTAAAATCATTCAATAAAAATCATCAGCTCTTTACATCAGTGTGTTTAACATTTGTCCTTGATTATATTGTTTCCAATAACACTGCAATACTTGTCAGGCTACTAGTCTCTTAAAAGGATGACTTAAAGAAAAAAATACTGTAACCAACATAATCACAGTTAGTCCATGAGTGTAATACCGTTTTATTTCTGTATTCATATCTTTATTCCTGCTCTCTGGGCAGGTCCAATATTGAAAGTGAGTAATCCGCTAGTGAAATTAAATAAAGTGTATCATCACGGGAAGTGTATCATGTGGAACAACATAGTGTTTGTCCATACTGTCACTAATGCAATGGCCATGCTTTTTTCCCATGTAAACAATTTCTTCAATTATTTAAGGCAACTTCAAAAGATGATAGAATGATGGTAGAAATGTTGCACGCAAACTGATTCTGCTGCCACGTTTAATGGCATAATCAAGTTTAATTTCAAGGCATTAGAAAGAAATGGAGGAAAATATAATATCCTATAAAATTGCCTATAAGTCCATGGTCTGTAGCCTAAACAGGTTTACTAGCCTCTCCCTACTGTAATCCTAGCCTTTAGCCAGCCCTAAGTGGCTGCATTCAGAGTGACAACAGGCCTCCAGGTGGTCAGACCATAAATCAGGTTATTAGTGTAATTAATTAACAGCAGGCCCTTATCAAGCCATTATCTTTGGATACTCCTGCTTTAACTTGGGATTTGCTGCTGGTCCATGTCAAAGGGTTTGAGCAACATGAGTAATAGACTGACGATTTTTTCTGCCAGTCAACACACTGAACAAGTGTAGGCTGTAATAGGCCAGGCTTAACAAAGTTTTTATTCTTCACATTTATTGCTCGCTTGAAGGCTTGGACAGCACAAAATTCTCTCAAGGTCATGACATGGAAAAAAAAATCACATGTGGAGGAACACCTGTAATGAGGTCTGAGAGAGGCTGCAGTGCTGTAGCTCCATCTAGTGTTGAAGTTCAGCAAATACAAGTAGCCTAGTCCTAAAGTCATGCAGCACTTCACAACGCTTGGCTCAGTATTCAAAGTGGTGTGTTGCTTAACAAAATAAAGATCACCGAGTCATAAATATACTCATTTTATATACATTGTTAATTTTGCTGTGACTGAAACCCAAGTTAAATGCTCGCGACAGCACAGCATAAATGTAAATGTATGTGTTACAAAAAAAAAAAAGAGTCAGATACTGAAGCACCTGAAATCTGAATCCTGAGTAAAGTCATCACTTTTTACTTTTATTTCGGGGATGTTATCGACTAACGCATCATTTAGCTGCTTTTGCCCTTTGCAAAGGATAGACTACGTGCGTTCACTTGCACAGGCTACTCTATGGCCTGTAAGTCATGTTTTATCTGAAATGACGAAGCTATGAATCGGGTAAAAATGTTAAATCTGAGATTTTTTTTTTTTTTTTTAATACGAAATTATTGAGTCACCTATGCCCTTAAGAGTGAAAGAAGAACTGACTTGCTGGCCATCTGGAGAGGCTCACCCTGTGTCACTCTATTCTGCGGATCTTTTAACCATTAATCATTCATTATTTGAAGACCATTGCCTCCCTAGAGGGAGAAAAAAACCGGGCAGCTTGTGGTAGAGAGAAAACCATCCACCCATTTTAACCACTTGAAGAAAAAAAAAGCTCCCTTCGCGAAATACAATGCGACTGCAGTAGTCAATAATTAGTTTATATAGTGACTTTAGAGGGTGTGAGGAGAATCACTGTAATATAGGCTACCTACATGGGCGGAAGGATTTGCTCTACTTGCGCATGCTAAAATTTGTTTGGAGATATTTATTTGTCGTCGCCTATGAGGACAGGAGCAGGGAATGTGTAATTTTGATCATGTGTGCGAATTGTGTGTGTGTGTGTGTGTGTGTGTCAGAGAGAGAGAGAGAGAGAGAGAGAGAGAGAGAGAGAGAGAGAGAGAGAGAGAGAGAGAGTTGAGCAGGAGTGGCATATCTTCTTGCTGGCTGAGGTAAGAGAACAGTGAGAGAGGATCTTTGTTCGGTTGCAGCACCAGGAGCTGTCCATGGTTTTGAATTGCATCCGCGCCTATCTTCACAGACAGCAACCAGGCTGGAGCAAAACTTCTGCACCTTCAACCATACGTCATCCAGCTTCTAGGAGAGATGATTTCGGGAATGTAAGGCACCACAAGAGGACAGGATGCCTCTCTACTTTGACAGCAGACTTTACAGTTGCTCCCACAGGTTGTAACCTCCTCACTCTGTAAAGGCATTTTCCCTCTCCCTATTCTGAAAAACAAATAAGAGAGTTACTCTGGGAGAGACAATTATTCTCTCCAACTTGGGCTTACCAAGAGGCGACACTGAGTTGAGAAAGTCAGCACTGCCACCGTCATGCTCCCAGCTCAGGAAGCAGCCAAAATCTACCACACCAACTACGTGCGCAATGCCCGGGCCGTGGGTGTGATGTGGACCGTCCTCACCATCACCTTCTCCGTCATCACCGTGGTGGTGTTCATCCAGCCCTACTGGATCGGGGACAGCGTCAACACCCCGCAGGCCGGCTACTTCGGCCTCTTCCACTACTGCATCGGCAACGCGCTCACCTCGGAGCTCATCTGCAAAGGGAGCGCGCTGGACTTCGGCTCCATCCCGTCCGGCGCCTTCAAGACGGCCATGTTCTTCGTGGGGATCTCGATGCTGCTGGTGGTGGGCAGCATCGTCTGCTTCAGCCTCTTCTTCTTCTGCAATGCCGGCAGCGTCTACAAGATCTGCGCCTGGATGCAGCTGGCCTCATGTGAGCAAAAGTGTGGTGAAAGCGCGAGAAAAGATTCTAATAAGTTTTTGTTGTTGTTGTTGTTGCTGTTGCAAAACTATTGTTGCCTGTTTGCCTGGACTTCCACACTGGTCAAATTCATTCCCTACACCCTTACACATCAGGACCAAACTGGGTGCCTCTCCACCACACTCACGCTGAACAAAGTCATGTATACAAAGTGGACCGCGACCGACTCTGTACATTTGTCAGAAACGAAGAAAAAAAAAAAAAAAAGCATGAAATAAAAGAACAGCAGTCTAATAGACCTTTATTGCCTCTTCTTGGCCAAAAGCTTAAAATTCCGCTTGCTTGCTTATAGGCAGCTGTATTTTTTTTTTTTTTTTTAATTTACACTCCCATCACAAATATAGGGCGGCATATTAGTGCCATTGTAGGGAGAGGAAGGACTTCCTGCCTTTTTCTTCCCTAAAGTATAATTTGATTAATTTGATTAGGCCATCAACTGCAGGCATGATACACTGCAAGCTTATGCATCTATGACAACAAGCAGCAGCATCTGCAGTGTGTGGTTGACCAAAAATAAATGAAATAAATAAATAAATAAGAAAAAGCATTTTCTCTAATAAGTTTGTGACTTTATAATCTCATAATTTTCTAGTTTTATTTTTTCTCATAAATTTCTAAGTTTGGACCTAATATACCATCATACGTTTAAAATGATGCTTATTAAGATAACTGAGCTTATAACATGCTCCACCACAAAATAATGAAAAAAATGAACAGTCGCGGGTTCCTGGTGGCCTCGTGCCTGCTATGGTCTGTATTCCTGCTAGTTATTAACTTGCTTGTAACTGTCACTGTACATGTAATGAGGAAGTCAAGGAAACGGGAGAGCAACTTCAAGAGCCAAGGAGTTCAACCTGAAACACGAGACAGAATGCCAACGTCCCACCAAAGTAACGTGAGGCGTCTCACAGCTGCTGGTGCAAGTGAAAGGCCAAGTGTGTATGCAACTGATGATGAGATTAATCTGAAGGTGTGGTGTTACATTCACTTTCTCCTCTCCCTCTTCCTACCCCTCACACCTGCTGTTCACTGTGTGTGTGTGTGTGTGTGTGTGTGTTTGAACCTACACAGTGCACGCACACACACACACACACACACACACACACACACACACACACACTAAGAATATGCCTATAATTTAGGATCCATCCATCCTGATGCATCAGTGAACCAATGAGTCAGTGTAACTATTACAGTGAATTTTCTTTTAAAAATTGAGAAAGTGGGTGTGACACTGGGATACAGTGAACACGAGGGGGTGTGAGGCTCACAAAGTGAAAGTGAGAGGTGTGGAGTGTGTTTGTGCCTTGTTAGCGAGCCAGTGTGCTAATGTTTCACCTTGAAACCTGATAGTTCACGTGTGCTGCAGGTGAGGTGAGGGAGATGAGGGAGGCTCTCTGCAAAGTCATCAGTGAATCAGTCAACAAGTTCATCTCTCTGGAGTTAAGCTGGTCTGGAGTTGCTAGGCAACTTGTGTGCATGTGTGTGTTAGATTTCATTTTTGTCTGCTTCTCGTAGTTTCTGGTAGAGCAAGCCTGAACAGTAAGAAGACAAATATTTTCAGTGCAGCTCCACAGGGTTCCTATGGTTCTTGAAAATCCATTAAAGTTCATAGATTTAGAAAAATATACCTTAAGAGTTTATTAAAATGAATGGATGGCTTTGCAGGTAATTGATGTTTACTTCATTTATTTTATTTTATTATATGCTATCTGTATTTTACCAGGAAATACCACTGAAATTAAAAATCTCAGAGAACAGGCCAAATTAGCAGCCATACAAAATCACAACTAATTAAAATACAACATAGGCCTATACAAAGTCACAATGAAACAGAAAGACAGCTTTTCAAACACAGTACAACTGCATGCCTTCATCACCACGTGCTTTATGACGCCCTTAAATTCATCAGTGGATCTAAGTGATTCTAATTTTAGATCTTTTTGCAAATTATGCCATGACAAAGGTGCAGAGTGGAAAATGCAGTTTTACCCAAGTCAGCCAAAACCTGGGGTTTATTATAAATTTGATTTACAATATAACATGTATATTAATTAAAATGCGTCAGATCTCTGGACCATTGTCCAACCAAGGATCAGCACTTCACATCTTAAGGAAAACCCTATGATGGATTTTTATGTTTAGCTCTACTTTTAAAATGATTTCACCTTAAGACACTGAATTAATCAAGTCAGAGCAGGAAACCTGACTCTGACCTCATTAGTAAGATGTCAGAACAACAGGAATCTCAAACTTTCTCCCTGGCAAACTTTAATTGCTTCGTGCAAACTTTTTCTCATCTCCTTTACATTATTAAACTGCAAAAAAACTATGACTGGCTGCGTAGCAAACTCATCCTCCCTGCTATGTGACTTGATCAGTGATCACTGGCCATATTAGACTTCTGTCTCCTGTATAACTGGTCACGTCATCACCTTGTGCCTCCCTCTCTTGCAGCCACCTGCATGGTGATCGGCTGTATGATCTATCCAGATGGCTGGGACTCTGAGGAGGTGAAGCGCATGTGTGGCCAGCGGACCGACAAGTACACCTTGGGCAACTGCACGGTGCGCTGGGCCTACATCCTGGCCATCATCAGCATCATGGACTCGCTCATCCTCTCTTTCCTGGCTTTCAGCCTGGGCAACCGGCAAGACAAGCTGCTGCCTGAAGACTTCCAGGTGGACGGAAAAGGTACCAGAGGGAAGAGTGGACGGAGCGGGGAAAATAGCAAAGGGAGATGGTTGTAGGAGGAGGGAAAAAGCCAGGATGGGACAGGAAAATACTGAGAGGAGGAGACAAGAAGGGTTGGAGAGGGCAGCAGTAAGGGACAGACTTCCAAGATGAAGGATGGAGGGTGAGGTGACAAAGTGAGGAGTGAGGATGGAAAGCAAAAGGCAGTTGAGGGTATCTGTAGTGGAGGGGATAGAGGTTTAGATATGCTGCAAAGAGGGTGGATAGTAAAGATATGGAAAAGTTAGCAGGAAGGGAAAGGGGTGAATTCTCAGTGGACGGAAAAGTTCAAAGACAGTGGTGATGGGAGGAGTGCAAAGGAGTGAAAGGAGGGTAAAAAGGGTTCAGAAAGGTTGAGGGGGTGGGGGGCAAGGGAGGGGTTACTGGATTGCCTGCAGGGAAATGGTGAAATAAAAAAGTGACAGTTAACATCTGTTGTGAATTGAGGGGTTCACACCATTCAGCAGGAGGCGTTAAACAGAGACTCCTTTGTTGGATCTCTGAAGTTTGAAGTTTGAAGAAACTTTTCTTATCAAAAAAATGAGCAAAGAGCAAAATGATCAAAAACCCTTTGATACCTTCAGTTCCAGTTTGGGTGTATGTCTTGTTTTTCTCCCCCTTTCTGTCAAACCTGAACTGCTCATTTCTCATTTTTTTTGTTTTAACAGAAATGGGGGACAAAATGAGAAGGAATAACACAGGAAATTCGACCTCATTAACATAACATTATACATGCTCTAACTCACTAAAACACAGGATACCAAATGTTGTAAAAAGTTTATCAGGCACAGCCACAAGAACCAAAGTTCCCTGTCTAAGTTTGCATATGACTCTGGTAACTTTAAACACCTCAAATACTAAATACACAATCAATCTGCCTTCCAAAACATGACAGATGTAATAATATTTGGTGTGGAAAGTAACATGGCACTGCACTAAACATTAAGGCCCACATGACAAATTCAGTCTCTTTTTCCCTGCTTTTCATATTTTACAAGTATAGCCGATATTTCAGTACTTGAGGTACCAAGAGATTAGCTTGGACATTCTAACAAATGAGGGTGGGATTATTTAATCTTTTGGCCTGTGTTCTCTTTTTTCTCCCCACTACAGATGAAGCCTGAGCCCCCTGTGGTCCACTGAGGCAAAAACCAAAGACCTTAGGAGAGTGTCTGAGGACTGCCACTGTCCGTCTGCATTCAAGTTACCCTGATGCTTTAGGAGAATTACTTTGTTTTGAAATAACGGACAACATATCTCAAAAAGTTTGTTCCACCCTCTAATCTGTGACACCGCCCTTTGAAAACCTGGCAGCAGTGACCGTAACCCTCTGCAGAGGGTACATCAATCCCAGTTCACACCACCTGGTAGAACTAGATTACCTAAACTGATTTTGATGGAAATGGTAATGCAAACATGTTCAGTGAACAATGAATTTCAGGCTGTAGATTATATGTTTTGTAACTTTATGAGATTTGATAATGCACACAAATAAACTGCAGACTAACCTCAGCAATAAGACTAGCTTATATTTAAAAATGAGAAGCAGGCCTCTTGTAGCACCTGACAGCATTCATGTAAACCTATTTCATCACACACACACACACACACACACGCACGCACGCACGCACGCACACACACACACACACATACACACACACACACACACACACACACACACACACACACACACTGCACAAACCGATTTGCTGACACAAGTCAGCAAACAGGATTGTTGAAGTGTGCATAAACACATTACATACTCATTATTATTGAACAGCAGGACACAAACAGGGCATTTGCTAGCAGTGCATCTTGATACATGTATTTAATAATACTGTGACTGTTTGTCTTTGTCCACCATTGTAAGCCAAGGCCTAATGATGATATATTGTTTTCAGCAAGGATAAAATCCTCTTCCTAAATGTCTGACACCATTATTTTATATTTAACATGACACAAGAGCTCCAGCATCACATGCATTAATGTCACAATACCTACCAACACCAGTCTTAGTGATGCATTGGAAGGTTCAAAGAAATCCAGCCAGTCAGTCACATTTTGAAAGCGTTTATTCTTCTTACCTAGAGAAAATGTTTTCCTAACAATTAAATGAAGAGGGGAGACATGGAAAGGAGATGGGTCCTTGTAGAAAAATAGCAAGCAAAGTGGTTTGGTGTTGGGGGATGAGATGGAGGTCCTGGAGGATGAGGTCAAAGCATTATTACAGCATTGATATTGGTACAATCCATACTTTTCAAATGCAGTTTTTTGAACATCTCACTGCAACATCTTAACATCTCAAGGGGCAACACTATGAAAATAAGCTTTAAATGGAGCAATTACATCCATACAATTAGGTCTCACCCAAATATTTTTCAAGGCATCTCCAAAAAGTGTAAAAAAAAAACCCTAAAACAAAACAAAAAAAACAACCTCAAACCTTTTCAGCTTAGCAAAGTTTTCCCTCCAATGTACACTATTGACAGTCTTCTAGAAATTGTACAAAGTTTTGTGTTGCAGAGAGGGAGAGAGCAAAAGCCAACTCTTTGGTACACTTCTATGTACAGTACAAACTGGGTGTGTATTCACATAGAATATGAGGGTGGAAAATGATATATCAAGCCATTCTTCACAGGAAAAAAGCGATATTTTAAAAAAATGTAGTAGCTGTTTAAGTGATCCAGATATGACACAGGTATCCAGCAGCACTTGAGTTGTCATATGCAGACTCATGCATGAAAAGGAGGGGAAATTTGGATGTTGGTCAAGTTATAAATCACCAAGTGCTTTTTTTTTTTTTAAAGACAACACTGAAAAAAAATCTTGAGGTTCCACATTTTGTTACTCCAAAAAAAGCAGGGCATGATTTATGGGTCTCTTCCCTCACTTCAGTAATAATAGACATTTTACTGAAAAAAACACTTGTTGAAATCCCTAATCTTGTCATTTTGCCGGTATAAAACTGTATGTGTTCTGTCGACATGGGCCATGTTGCACACATGTGGGATAAAGCCAACTTATTATTAATGTCACTTGGCTGTCTTCATGCTTCATAGCACTATGCAGTTATTATCTATAGAAATTTGCAAAAAATTGACAGCAAAGACGGGCAAAAGCATAAAGGTTGGCATGGCTAACATTATGACTGGAAAACAAAAATACATAATGCATTTGGTTTATGAAGGCTCTACCAATATATGGTTTGGGTGGGAATATGTTTCTCTGTTACTTCCCGTCCTTTCCATTTGGAGATAAGCGCGAGTTCCTACCTTAAAGTACCACAACAAAGAAACTAGGTCTCCAGGGAGAAAAAAGCTTAAGAGAGAAAAAGATAAAGCAATATCAAAAAGAAAAGAGCAGATAACCAAAGTACTGTGTAGCCATTCAGAAAAAGAGCCATAAATAGAGACAGATCTACTAGATGAGGTCTCAAGTTCCTTCTATGACCAGTGTAATTCATAACAAGGATAGACTCAGCAGCAGGATCTCTTGTTGTGTGTGTGTGTGTGTGTGTGTGTAGCTTCTACAAGCTCTCACAGGAGAATGCAGGCACAATGCAGTCACTGGCTCTTGCAGACATATCTGAGTTTGTGTACATTTATATTTTTTTCAAGTCCAGAATCTTCAACCCTTCATTATCCTTTTGCAACCCGGATTGCAGTGTGCACAGCCGGCCTCTAGGAGGCGAGCCAAGGATGGGAGAGGCACTGGGCTGCAGTGGCTCTCTTCTCAGGCACCAGGTCCAGCATGGGCAGCAAGAAGCTGCTGAAGCAGTGAGCGTCCTCCTTGGACCACTCGTACTTTTCCACCAGTACCTCAAATAGACCCCAGGGCTTCAGCTTGGTGATGTGACGCAGATCACCTGAGAGAGGAGGTGAGGACAGAGTGGAGGGACATGGGGGGGAGGGAAGGGAGGAAAGACATCAGCAGCATGATTTAAAAAATAATAAGAAGAAAAAAATACAGAGGGACAGAGCCAGAGCTCACATCTGAAAGGCTTCAAATATAGGGAGAGTATAACTTTGGAATGTTTTTCAATCTTGAGACTGAAAATACTAAATATCAAATATATATATATACAAAAAACAACATTTCATACAACTAAAAGAAATTCCTGTATTTTTGACATTTAGTAATATAGTGTAAAAGTATCCAATTCACCATAACTAACATTAAGCTCTGGCCTCAAACAGGACAATGTCTTATCCTGAGACAGTAAATGCTGCATCAGACAGCTGTACGTACTCAAAGGTTGTGTTGGATTAAGTGACAGGGAATGGCTGGTGGCAGGATGGGTATGTTTACCTTTCTTGGTGAAAAACTCCTTTGAGTATTTGCCTGCCAAGATCAGCTTCCTAGGAACTTTACCAAGTAGCTCAATAATCAGTGCTATGTGATCTACAAGGAGAAAAGAGAGTTCAAGAGGAGCAAAGGTTAAACAGAACCATTTTAGTGATTTTACACATTTAGTATAAAATTCTTTAGTCCAATCTACATTCATCAATAACATAAACCACACGACTCTTGTAATGTTGTACAATTTAATAGCCGTTTTGGTGACTATTCATTGAATGAATGACTCTTGGTGCTTGATGGTTCTGTCAAACCCACAGTACCTGGGTGAAAACTTTGAGCTTTAACTTCTTGGGGAGTTATCTAATAATTTCACATCATTATGCCAGCACATTACATAAAAGGTTTCTGACTAGTTTAGTTTTAATGGACTATGGAAAAAAAAAATTCTGATGGCCTGAACAATCTGTTTGGTTGAACTGCAATCTTCTGGAATGGAACTGAATCAAAGTTGCCATCAGGGTAATTAATAATAACATATATATTGAAAGTTGGACTTTCTAAACTGTAGTCTATCTATCGGCCAACTAAATCCAGCAATAGCACTCATTTGTCCACTGGGTTCCAAGGGAATTGCAGAATGATATTTTAGGGAAAAGCAGCTCATGTGTGTCAGACACCAACCTTCATCTCTGGAGTAGTCTTCCCCAGAATGAGGTTCAAACAGATAGTCTCCAGTAGCAAGCTCAAAAGCCTGAGGAAACAAGCACACAGGAAATAAACAGTAACAAACAGGAGAAGTGTGAACTCAGTCGGTTACAAACCAGCAGTATGGTTAATGTGGCTGACTTGAAAGATTGCTTTTCCTGTCCTCGTTTTCTTTCGTTTGACAGTGTGTGTGTGTGTGTGTGTGTGTGTGTGTGTGTGTGTGTGTGTGTGTGTTTATGTCCATCAAGTCGGGATCCTTCTCACTCCTTCGAGATGCATTCTGAGCGTCAACAGAGTTCTCCTGCCATTCACTCACAACTGCGCTAGGCTGTGTTTATTTGCTACCCTGTAACAATAACTGTGTGTGTGTGTGTGTGTGTTTGTGTAGGCTGTATTTGAAAAAAGGTTTTCCTCTACTAGCACAATCGACTGATTCCTGTGTAGGTAGCAAGGTCACATTTTATGTACAAACGTAAGGCATCATATGACTTGTCAGTTTGCCTGTTCTGTAGGTGTTCATACAGTATCACTTTATTTCCTACTACTTCAATCTGATTTCCATCTTTTTGTGTGTTTGTGTGTGTGTGTGTGTGTGTGTGTGTGTGCGATTGTACTCTACCATGCATGCTGTGCTCCAAATGTCTGCTGGCGTGCTGTAGCCGGCTCCCATTAGCACCTCCAGAGAACGATACTGTCGTGTCTGGATGTCGTCTGTGAAGTGTTTGTGCTGGGGGACGAAAGGAGAAATCAACCATGTTGGAGCACGGAAAGCCCGAGAATGGGGAAAGTGGTAAACATGATCTGCTGTTTTGACATTGGGTTTTGGCATTGGAACCTTAAACCACATTAAATTAATCGGCTCCCAGTGAGAGTTCTTTCTGAGGAAAAAGTGGTACAACATTTTTGTGCACTAATGAATTATGTGCCTCGGTAACATCTGCACTCACCACCCAGCAGGCATTGCCAAGGTCAGCAATCTTAACCTGCAGCTTGTCAGCATTCAGAGGTTCCAGTGGGTTCACCAACAGGCTTCCTGATCCTACAAGTAAAACAAAGAAGGAGAGGGGAGGGTGGATGGAGAGAGAAGAGGACACAGGTGGAAAAGCAGGGGGACAAAAGGAGAAAAAAAAGACAGCATGAGAAGACCAAGGAAGGCTTAAGCTGGGGACACACTAGAGAGTCACCAGGCCAATTAACATCATATTTACACATAACAACAATCAAGACGAGACCCAAAATCTGAGGCATAGTAAAGACTGACAGTCTGAACAGATTTTGTGGTCCTGCGGAGGCTTTACAAACTCCGTTTTTACCACACTTATCAAATAACAGGCTGGTGTGATCTGCACTGATCATAACAAATACAGCAGGTTTGATATTTATGACCTGACCTCTAAAGAGGACCTGAAAAGTGTGAGTATATTTGGAATCAATTTTGGCAAAACATTAGCCTGCAAGTTTCTTTCTCTTGCTAACCATTCTGGCTGTCTTCTTCTTCTTCGCCTCCTCTGGTCTGTCCCAGTGTATCCATCTCCTCCTCCTTCTTCTCCTCCTTTTCCCCCGCCCTCAGCTCTACAGTAACAGAGTCAGGGCAGAGACAGGCAGGGAGCTGCGGCAGGTCAGGGTGCAGGTCCCCGGGGGTCCCGTTAATGGTGTGATGGTCCTGCTTGTTGTCTGATGTGTTGTGGTTCTCCGTCTTTGTGTCGTTCTCTGGTTGGTTGGCATTCTGCTGGTCTTCCTGTTGCTCTGTATACTGCTTGGTCCCAAGTACCTGGCTCTCCAGGCTAGTCTCGCTCCCCAGGGTGGAGGTGAGGCCATTGCAGTTCACTTCCATCCTGTTTGTCTCCTCGCCCTCGCCCTTTGTCTGTTCCTCCCCCACTGGCCTCTGGTCATCAGAAGTTGAGTCTATGGGAAACCAGAATGTTAAATATATTTACACAGCACCACAAAAACATAACTATTCCAAAAGCATTTTGTTCAGTTATTTCATGAATTAAATCAAAATGTGTAACAAATTCTTTGCTGAGTGCAAGGGCTCATTTGAAACCCTTCTATATAGTTAAGACATTATTTTGGGGGGTTAAGTGTTTTCTGAAGCTGCATTTGGAAGATGTGCTGAACATCAAAACATAATTAACTCTTTGCCTTGGGTCACTGTTGTTACCACTCCACCCATTTAATGTTGGAAAAAGCTGCTGCCTAGGTAATTTCAGGATTTAGCCTACCATTGAATAGGGATTATGTGAAACAGACCCTGAGTATTGTCGTAATATAGGCTAGCACCCACAAGTAATTCTTGCACTTGGGTGTCATCACCCACTTTTGCCACTGATCGGGGATAATATCTAACTAACGCGCTATCCAACTGTTTAACTCAGGATCCTGCCAGCCAATCACCTGCGATGGTATGGCTAGCAATATCTTGCAGTGTAGCAGACACGGAGAGAGTGGCTGAAGAGAGGGTGTCTTCCGTGGTCTCTGTTGTCTCTTCGTCATCCTCTTCCTCTCCTCCCTCAGGGGTGGCACCTCCTTCCATTTCCTGGATTCTCTTTTCCAGCAGCTCTGCCTGCTTTTTTTGTTTTTTCTTCATCTTCTTCTTCTTGTTCTTGGACATCTTGGCCATCTGAGGAAAAGGGGATTGGAGTAGAGAGAGATGTGGAGAGGAACACTGTGAATTTGTCACAACACTGACACCATCTAATTTAACTTCAAATCTAATTTGGACATATTGCTCATATCACAAGCGCTCTTAAAATAATGAGACTTACTGGCTTGGGTGCTGGGGCTGTGCTCACTGTAAGAGACAGAAAAATGAGAAGATTACATTTCACATTTAGCGGAGACATGTGTGACACATTCTCTCCATAATTAGCATTCGCTTCAGGTGGTTGGGTTGATTCGCACCCCGCTGTACTAATACCTTGTTTCTGCATTAGCATCAGGCACAGTGGGAGTCACACGCTCCTCTGAACGAGCTGGTAATTTCCATAACCAATCGAGAGGTGACTCATGCTGACACACAGCTACGCACACCTCTTTTATTAGAAACTTCCAGGTGTTTTTTTTCTGAAACATAGGCGTACATGACTATATAGCCACAGATCCTTCAGCATTATGGCATTCAGCTGGAAAATAATCTTTTGCAACGTCTTCTCCTATTCCCGTTCCATTATGCCCTATTTTGTGCCCCTTGACAATGCAATCATAAAATCATCTTAATGTGAAAGTGTTTATTCATTTAAGGACCCATCTTGAATCAAATGTGAATGCCAACCACAAACTAAGTGACATGCCACTGTAAGAGTGAATAGGAATAGACTTGCTGATGGCAGAGAAAACCCTCTAGGTCAGTAACATGCCATTCAAATCATAAAACTTGCATAGAGAGAAAGGTTGTGACCTGCAGAACCGGAGGGAGGCGCAGCACCAGTCCTCTGCCACTGGGTCGCTTCAGCAGCCATCTTCTTGACATAGGGCTCATTGACAGTCAGAAGGATATTCTCTGGTTTGATGTCTGTGTGGATGATTTTGCACTTGGTGTGGAGGTAGTCTAACCCCTGTAGGACCTGCAGAGCAGCACAGTCACACAGCGAAAGGATGAAGGATGTGTTCTAGCTCAGTGGTTTTCAAAGTGGGGTCCGGGAAACCCCAGAGGTCCTTGAGTGGCTTTAAGGGGGTCCTCAGTGAAATGAGGAATAGTTTAATTCCACTGGAATTATTTCACTAGAAATTGTTACAGTGCAGAATATATGAGGGATCATTTTTATCATTTTCTTCTTTGTAGTAGTTTAATTCCATCACTGTTAGTGTTCCAGTATGACAACCAAACAATTTGACCCTTTGAAACTTGCAGAAAAATCACATGATTTCATTGATAAAACATGGGACAAAAAAGACAAGGAGGTAATTAGGTAATAAAAATGACCAGGAACATGTAAAAGAAAATTTGGGTGGGTGGTTACAATTAGTAGAAAAAAATGTTTTACAAATTACAAGAAAATTATATATAATTATTACAATTACATATTTAACCTTCAGACCAGTGATGCTGGATCAAATGCTTGTGAAAGGCATCTTAGGTGTGTTTAAATGCAAGCATTTCACAAGCATTTAATACTTAACACAAACCAAAATATCTCTGACATACAGTAATGTTCTCTAAGGTTCTCTCCACTCAACTTGGGGGTCCTGAACATGAAAAGGTTTGGAAACCCCTGCTCTAGCTTAATGTCTTTGCATAGATGACAATTAAAAAAAAAAAAAAAAAAAAAAAAGAACAAATCTTGGAAGATGCAGCCCCATTGCTGTCTGCTGAATTTCCACAGCTCATGATTTAGACAATTTTTTAAATCTCATTAATCAAGTGAAAGAGTTGCACCTCTTTCACATAAGTATATTGTTACATATACATGTTATATCAGTGTACTGGAGTCTGTAGAACAACCGGTGAAAAGGGTAGGTTTTATAGGAGCCCAGTTCTATCACATTTACAAAAACCAGAAAGCATAATGTTTGTCACTCTGGCCGTGAGCCCACTTGCAATACCAGTCTAATCATTCAATGAATCAGAAAATTACTCCTTGGGCGGTAAATAAATTGTGTTAAATCCAATTACTGGTAATATTTTCAAATCAACTTGTTCCTCCTGAGGAGATGTACCTGTCGTATGATGCTCTTAACGCAGGGCAGAGGCAGGCCTTGATAATTGGACTTGATGATCCACTTCAGTAGGTGGTGGCCCAGAACCTCAAACACCATGCACACATCTGGCAGGATGCAAGGTCAAGGACTAAAAGAATATGTTTTTTTTTCACTCTGGTTACCCACACGAAGACAGAAAATTGGTCAAAAAAAACCCAAATAGATATAGAGCTTAATTCAGTCACTAACCAAACTGATGAGTGAAATGATGTTACGATGTTTTTCCACATATTACCACACATCAAAGACAAACAAACTTTCCTGGACTGTGCTTTAAATGTTTGAAAGCCATTAAAACAAAAATACACACACACACACACACACACACACACACACATTCCCATACATTATTTATTACACAATTGCCACAACTTTTCTGTATTAGTCTTATTTCTGCGACAAGGAGCCAGATTTAGTAGCAGCCAAGGTTACCAAGTAGCTGCCAGTGACAATTAGCAGGATGAAAAATTATACCTAAAATAATATCTGGTTATGTATCACTGATTATGCAGCATCATTTCCAGGGAAATATTTCAAATGCCATGACTTTTCAAGGTTTTTCATGACTGTGAGCCCTTAAAAAACATTCAAACATATGCGCATGCATGCACGCACAAAAGTGAGTCAGCGAGAAGACTATCTAGAGGATGTCTGGGCATGCTGCCTAAAGACGCAGCTGTAGGCAGGCTGAATGAAGAGAGAGAGAGAGAGAGAGAGAGAGAGGGATGGAGCAAGTGTCACTACAGGAGGGACTGTCACACCTAAAGACGAGCCAATACACACAGCTAGCCAAACATCAGAGCAACATCTGTGAACCACTGATAGAGGAGAAGTGCATAAGTGTGCGTCTGTACTAAAACTGCAGCAGACAAAACCGTAAAGGCTAGCGCTTAATTTGTGCATCAGTGCTATGTTTGCAGTAAAACTCCCTAAATCCAGTAGGTCCCTGGCTTAATAACTGAACTTGTCTTTGAAATTAATGCCAGACAAATGTACCCGTCTAACATAACAAGAAAGAACTAATTTAAACGTCTAGCCTGAGGCAGTGCAGTCTTATCGTTGGATGTTAAACACTTTGAAGTAACCATTTGGCCTGCAATGAGTATAATCAGTATGTCCAAGACATCAAGAGAAGACAGCAACAGGGGGAGAGAAAATGGAGGCCGAGTTGCTCATTTATGTTACTCATTTCTTTAACAGGGACTGTGCATATTAATCAGTACCACTCTATTATGGTGTAAATGTGCTGGGAATTTGACAAAAGACTCACATTAATTTCCATTTGCTGTCCAAGGTTGAAGACGAGTTCGCGATTTTGGAACATCGGCCCTATTTACAAATGATCTGGCATCATCCTCAGACATAGAAGGTATCATTTCATTATCTGCTTCAGTACTGAGTCTGATGTCGAGGAGCTGCAGGTTCCTGCTTGGCAAGAGCAGGGATCAATGAGGCAACCGTAAATGGCTTTGAAAAACTAAGATAACGATGCTTTTCAGAAAAGCAACAAGAAAAGCAAGATATTGTAGCTTGAGCCAAGAGAAATCCCAAAAGAATATCACTGTCTAAGTCCAAAATTATTAACAAAATGCTTTGTTTGTGATACCATTCTAAGGAGAACGTTCTGTGATTGGTAAGGCTTCACATTATCAAATGGAACAGAACAGGGAACAAAAGATTAATTTATTTCTGAGTTTCAGGAAGACATGGGCAGTTATTGCTTAAAAAGAAATCTCTTTCTTAGCAAAGGATACGAGTGCCGTTCATGCCAGAAATCTTGAAATCATCAAGAAGCTGTACCACTTTCTCTCTGCTGGGGTCATTGGGATCTGTGTTCCTCACCTGGAAAACATAGACATGCACAGATGATGTATGCGCGCGCGCACGCACACACACACACACACACACACACACACAGTCATGTAGTATGAAAATATTTCAGGGCATTGCAGTTTAAGACATTAAAACATTAAAAACGGGATAACCACTGTGTGCCTTACAGATTTGAGCAGCTTGATCTCATCCAGAGCCGTCTCAGTGTAGTGCTCAGCACTCTTCACCACCTTCATGGCCACGAAACGCTTACCCCTGATAAAAAAAAAAATAATAATAATAATAATAATAAATTAAAAAAACACACACAAAAATCGTTCATTTATTTGACCACAACCTTAGGGGAGGTTTTCAATTTTGTACAGATCAGACAACTATGAGGCCAAATATCATAAAACCTCCACTGTCAGGGCTTTATTTATCTCAATAAAAGAGAGTACCAGGCCTTTATAAAAGACAAGCCATTACTTCTTACACCTTAAAGTGAAAAAATAAAACTATATTCTCCCAAGAATTGTGCTGTTCAAAAATATATAATTGCCTTTTTGGCACATAGCCGAAAATACTAAAAGTACTGGCAACTGAAGTCAGATTCTAGAAAGATCTCTATTTTTATTCAAACCTGACCTTTTTTTCAACACATACACTGCGTCACTAATGTTAGAGATCTGGTGACATTTTCAGAAATGACTACAGCAGAGTTTTGAAGCTGATGCAGAGGTGTCAGCAAAGGAAATTCTTCTAATGTCCACTAGAAGCTGGTTTCAGGAAAAAAAAAAAAAAAAAAAAAAAAAAAAAAACTATAAATCCAATCCAATTTTCAATGTATTAAGAGGATATAATGAAAATATGATGAGGTTGTATTTGCCAAGTCAGTCTGTATAGTGATTGACAAGTCATTCATAAGTCTAATCTAAGAGTTACACAATTGCCTCCAACTTGGTTCTATTCTTTTTCTCATTTTGTTGCTTCATCCCCAGAAAATTATAACATTGTGCAGCTGTAAAGACAATGCCCTTCAAAAGACAGCAGTTAATGTTACACTCACTGCATCCACCTTTATTTGACACCAGTCTTTACTGGACGTTTTATGGTATTAACAAATGTCGCAGCTTGATGAAATCGTCTCACATTTGAACAGCATTGCATTTTATGAGCTCTGACTCGATACCTGGAATTTGGCCATAGAAAGACTGTACACTACTCTCTATGTTCCAGACAGCTCCACTTTTGTTGAGTCAACTTACTGGATGTCCCAGGCCAGCCAAACAGTGGAGAAGTGCCCCCAGCCCAGCTTACGGATCACATGGTATCTCCCATTGAACAGGTCTCCTATCTTCACATGGTGATATCCGCCTAACAAGAGAGACGTGAATGTCATCAGACTCACAGACGGCAACAATGGTCTTTGATATTCTGTGTTAATGTATAGTGTGTATCTGTACGGACTGGACCGAAGAAAATCTACTGAGTTTGAAATCAATTTTGATAACTGGGGAGGAAATTCAACAACATGCTTGAAAAACTGTCCTTATAAGAAGAAAAAAGAATTTTTAAACGCATACAATATATAGTTAACAAACAGATTATCTGAAGAGATAGCAAGACTGAAGAGAGACAACATACCCCTGCAGTAGTCATTGGGGTCCTCCTGCTCCTCATCATCAGAGCCCAGGATCTCTTCATCCTGCTCTGGGAGGGGAGAGTCTGGCTGGCCTGGCTGAGAGCCGCCTCCTCGACCATGAGGCTCTGGTCTGAGTCGGGGACAAGAGGAAGAGGGACGGCAAGAAAAAGAGACAAAGGGCCGGTTAAAGTAAGGGAGTTAAAGCTCGGACAGAAAGCGCTTTCAATAATGTCACGCATTTTTGCCATATAAGGTAGTCATTCAGCTTATGTTTTTATTCAGAGTAAACACTGAGTGCGCTACAGCACAGTAAGATTTATGCTTCTATCACCAAAATTACAAGCAACCAACAACCAAGAATCTGTGCTCTTATAATGCTCCTGCGATGATGATAAGCACAGTACTATAAAAATAATACAATAAGGACAAGTGAGATCAACATAAACTGGGTGGAGAAATGAGCAGGATGGAGTCAGAACAGAAGGATCAGGTGCCTGGTAGCAGCAGAGCACAGAGCACAGACTGTCTGCAGGACTACAAAATGGAGGTATGATGGTGCAGATCCCTTCAAAGCCTTGTTCACCAACTCAGGGGTTTTGAATTTGATATAAACAACTGTGGGCAGCCAGAGGAGAGAGTATAGGAGGATAGAGACATGGGACAATGTGGGCAGACTGAAGACGGGGTGGACTGCAGCAAACTGGATGAGTTGAGATGAGAGAAGTAACTTATAGAAAGAATGATAAGGAGCTACTTTCACTTCCAAAGATTCAAGTCAGCTCTCTATAATTAATGCTGCGCTAGGCAACTTTACACGCTGACAGCTCCAAATGGCAGCAGGAGGTGACAGTTCAATTTTTTTTTTCTTTTAAGTTTTTAGGGAGTTCATTAACCAGAATGAACTGCAAACTTCACTGACCTACAGTAAATTTATTCTTCTTGGGAGCTATTAGTTGTAGGGATGGTCCAGCTTTCTCTCAAAAGAGTGCTTGTTAGGCGCTTTTTAAGTGAAAGTTTTATACTTGTACTTTGAGTTTTAATAATACAATAAATTTAACAATACAATTCCGGCTTGGAGAGAGCAGAGCCCCCCCCAGTGACCATACGTAACACTAAGGGTGTAACGATTCACTCATTTCACGATTCGATTCACAATACAGGGTTCACGATTCGATATTCTAATGACAAAATTTGAATTAAGAGAAGAATATGATTAAACAATAATATTCTTCGGCATTATCAATGCAAAACAACTTGTTTTCTTGAACACTTGAACAGAGGAATAACATTTTACAATTCCAACTCCAATTCACATCTGGCAGATGTTTTTATCCAAAGCGACATACAGCTCTCCACAATGTGACGTGACGATACACATACTACAGTTTTTCATGGCAAAGTACAGCGACATCATATATTGTTACAACCCTATCAGTAACATAACTGGAGCCCAGCAAACTGCACCAGCAGTGGTGGTAGCAGGTTGGTTGCGGTGGCAGATGCCTGGGTGTGGGGATGGGGAACTACTAGATGGAAGACAGAACCGCAACTCGAGAATGTGAACTTTTGTACACACCTTTGTATACACCTTTACCTAACACCTGAGATCAATTTGGGCAAAGACGGCAGATCTATGGGGTCTCAATTAGTTTTGTATGTGTTTGTAACTAAGGTGAATATGAATGCAATGTAATGCTGAGTCGTGCAAATTTGCTGAGACTTTACACACTGCCCTGGCAACAAAGGTTCACACAGTAATCCGTATCAAGCCGTGGTACATCTTCATCAGACTTTAAAGAAAACATTTAATAACACTTAACCACATTTAAAATAAAACATCTATCAGTGATACACCTTGTGTTGTGTTGTTGTTTTTTGGCTGTAGATTTTTCTGATTTGTATGGACAAGCAGAGCTATGTAAATGATGTGATGACATAATCTTTAAAATTACACACCTATGTAAACAGTAAGAGAATCCCAGACAGGTATACATTGTTGTCATTACTATCATTATTGTTATTATTATCATTTATTGTCAATATAGCATTTAAATGATGGTGGCTATATTATGTTTCTTCACACTGATGTTCAGTATCATACCACACAACTGATCGAGACAGTTACGACATGGTTTTTAACACAAAAACACTGACATTACTGAATAATTCAGATGTGTACTTTAAAAGGGAATCAAAGTGTCAGAATGCATGTAAAGAAACCGAGCGGAGTTGTTTATTTCCCTGGGGGAATCGTGCTCCCACACCTCACTCTAATGGGTTTTACCCTTTGGCCGGCGACTCAGTGTGCTGGTAGAAAACACTGGCATGATGCACAGCACTGCAGGTGTATGTGCATACAAACACAGATAACCTCACACAACAACATTAGCCTCCAGTGAAGGACAAGGAAACAGTGCAGAGTAAAAGTGGATCAGCGCAGCTCGGTGACCTGATTAGGAGAGCTGCTGCAGAGCTCAACATTTTCAACTCTGCCTTTCCTCACACATCTTTTCTCCACTCCGCTCCTCTACTCACTTGATATTTCAAGGTCAGGACGCTAGTCTGCCTGTACTACAAAGGAAAACACTGAACATAAGGATGTAAGTTTTTTTTTTCTGTAAACTCCCAAAGTTCAGTTGAACAGTGAGCACAGGGTTTCACATATCTTTACTACTGCCAGCTGCTGTACTACCACACTACGAAAATGATGTCAGTATGAAAAAAGATATTTCTCATTGTCCATATTTTCAAGAATATAATGACAACAAAGATGATAACATAATCCCCAGCGTGGTATTTGATATTTGTGTTGAGAATCTTGGTGATACTTACAGCACATCTGCTCTGCTATTTGTTTGAGGTATACTTGGGGCAGGAACAGCTTTTACTCTATCTTGTCAGTCAGCAGCATTGTGACTTTTCAAGCAATTTAAATGATATTACAGAAATGGGTGGCAGACTAATCAAAGACTCGACCGCTGGAAAACAAATCAATAATCAATTGGATAACCGGATAATTGTTGTCATTTAGAAAAATTAAAGAATAAATACCAAGTGCTCTGGTTACAACTTCACAAATGCTACGGTTTGCTTGCATTTTTCTGAAATTATTTTTTAAATCATAAAATGAACACTTAATTTGGGTTAATCTGGTCGCTAATCAAATTAAGTCAGCAGAGAGGTTTTTTTTGTTTGTTTGTTTGTTTTTTTCATTTGATAGATAAAATAATGAATCAAGAAAATATTGACAGATTAATCAACAACGAAAATAATAGAAAGTTGCAGCCCCAGTAAATTACAGTCCAGGTTGAATTATTACCTAACAACCAAAACAGTAGTACAGTCCTTTGACCAAGACGTAATGTCATTCAATATTAACTGCCTTGTTGAATAGCTAATGGTGACTCTGCAGTGCTTAAATGAATAGGATGTGTTGTGCAATTCTGGACATAGTGAAATAAATTATTCAAACACAATTCTCCGGTTGCTCATATAGGACAGCTCACTGGAGAGTAAAACAGACAATGTATGTTTTAATGAATAGGGACTCAAGGTGGAAATCAAGTCAGCCAACTGAAACACACAGCCCAGAGACGGTGAAAGAGAAAAGTGTCAAAACAAGCAGGAAAGAGGAGCTCACTTCGACTCTCCACTAGCGCTGTCCTTGACAATTTCTTTGATTGACCGGTGAGGTTTATATTTTACGGAGAGTGCGTGCAGGTGATGACGGATTATGTCGCCACATCCCATTGCATCTGATGTGATATAACTTTACCCATTCCTGCCAATTGTCCCAACATTTCGTTTATATCGTTTATAACATTTATATCAAATTAGTGTCAAATCAATAGGCTAACAGGTGCACAGAGCTCAATTTCAGGACAAGACGTTATCATGCACATCTCAAAGTCCACAAAGCCTTGACTATTTTTACCCTAAAAATGACGAAGAGGGGACTAAATGATTTCACCCAACTGTGTCATCCATCTCTTTGCCCGAGTGATTTCGCCCAAGTCTCCAAGCCAAAAAAAGAACAGAAGAAAATCCCCAAAACTGCTTGACAGACTGCTCGACTGACGACATTCTGACCAAACATTTGACTAATTAGGGTCAGCACATACACTGTGTTCAACCATCCATCCACACACACACACACACACACAGTCAAATTATTCTCTCACATCATTATCTTGTTCTTGTTTTTGTAGTATTTACGATGTTACCTTCTTGTTGCTAACAAGTGGACAATTTCACGCCTGGTTGTTTTAAGTGCACTTTGCTGCTGTCCTTGGTACCAAAAGTAAATTTAAAAAAAAAAAAAAAAAAAAAAAAAAAAGACCAAACATTGACAGAATTTTCTGGCAATGTATAGACAGTGTATGGGATCATAGTGTATGGGGGTCAAAGCTAACATGTTAACCAATTCATTAATTTGAAGACCTTAACACACCATTAAAAAAATTATGCAAATTAACACAATTTTGAAGTTTTAGCCACTTTTGACCGTTAAACCCATCTGACATCACACATGATGCTGTGGACGCTGCCAGCAGAGAGCTACTTTGAATACCAATAAAAAAAATAAATAAATAAAATAAAAATGAATGGCAAAACAACGTGGGGTCTGCTGGATGGCAAGTTTTCGTTCAAGATTTTTTCCAATGTTTTAAAATGTCAGCTATATGCCAAACTTTTTTTTTTTTACTAACTAAGTGCTTCCTATAGCCATTGTAGTAAGCTAATACTAGCAGTGGTGCTGTCCGACCACACTTGTGAAGTGTGTAAGGGTCAAATCTGTCAACACAACAAAACTGAGGGATGCAGTTGCTAAGTGGATTGCCACAGACTGTCGGCCCATCAGCGTTGTTGGAAACAACGGGCTGAAAAACTTCAGATTACACTGGGGAATCCATCGTGTAAAACCCATTGAGGAGCAACAATTGTTTCCGAAATGCTCATGACCATCATGCATTAATGATGATAAATGCATGACTACAGTGTGTTTAATGTGTTTAAAAATATTTATCACTTGACAACCCTACTCGTGTGTGTATTCTTTTTTTTTTTTTTTTCATGTTGAGCTTTTTATCACATGCTATAGTCCTTGCTCAGCACTGCTGAAGATGTTTAATGTATCCAGACTAGAGGACTGTCTGGGTCTGACAGCAGATACACAATCTGTGTCATTGGTAATTAGTTGATCTTGGCACACCATGGAGGTAAGGATGGCCTACAGCTTCTAGCAAGAAAACCTGCTCTGAGCACAGACTCACACACAGTGCAGACAGATGTTTCACACAAACATTTCCCCCTTCTTTACGCCACATGGCGGTTTCAAGCAGACTCAAAGGACCTGCATCTCTCAAACCAAACCCCCTTTGACCAAGCTGTTTTACAGCAGCTCCTCGTGTTTTAGTGACATCTAGGTTATTGAATAAAACTGCAGTCAGGTAAAAAGCCTGGTCATGTGGCTCTGAAGGATTTGGACTTGATCAAAATAAGCCATGCATCATCTGTTAAAACAGCAGAGCAATTTTAACAGCTCTCTCTCCCTACATACTAATGTAGAGGAGCACTTTACTGCTAACAGTGTTTACCAGTGGTTAAATGTGGTTGTCTCTCTAATCTGGAATTTACTATTGCATGCAGTTTGACTTCATTGGATGAGGGTATTTTGTTGTAATTTGTTTACAAACAACATTAACAAAGTCATTAGGATTAACAACCTCAGCTAATCAATTCACCAGCTTAAGTCAGAGCAGAAGGGCCCATTTGGTTGCACACTGGCAAAGAGGTGTTTACTAAGCCTCATATATTCAGCGGTCTACTCAACCATACTGCTTGTCCTCTCCTGGAAAAAACAAACAAACAAACAAAAAAAACAATGTAAACAAAGGGCTTAAGTCAGAGGTTGTAAGGAGATTCCTGATTACAAATGAGGTCTTCTGGTTCTGTGACAAGAAAATGTAATATTCACAATCAAATCAAAATGAAAACCAGGCTCAAGAGTTTTTCAAATTAGCATCAAAGTTCACCAGAGAATTAATTAGGATTTTCTGTTACTTTCACGGAAAGTTTTCATGTGTGTAGGAGGTATCTTATTGGGAAAAAAACCCTTGGCAACAGATTTGATTATTATTCATCCTGTGATTATGCTTCTTGATATACCCCCCATCTGCTGTGAGATTTAATTCTGCCTCGTCAAAGAAAAGGTTATGCTGACGTGGGTATACTCACAACACTTTCAATTTTTTCAGAATGTTTCAACCTTGATATGAGAGAGCCATTAAAATTTCTTAGTTTTGATTTTCCCACTTATGACAGGAGTTTCAAAGAGTGGACAGCCCCAAATTAATTTCAGCTGGTAGTACAAAGTAATGGAAGATAGAGCCTTTACTCTTTCTCAGATGTTTTTACAGATGTTTTGGTACTTGCAAACAAGGTTGCCTGATAAACATGTCCATGTGTTACCCGTCTTAAGCTTAAGCCTGCAGCACATTATTAAAAATAAGCTAAAACCATCCTAACCTAGTGCTTGTTCAGAGAGTAACAATATGTTAATTAAGAAGTGCTAAAATTTAAAACCAAAGTGGAAGACACTGCTGTGCACAGATGGAGAGTGCATGGATGAGCGACAGATGAAGATAGTGCTGAAATCAAAGTTGAATGATTTATTATTTGATGGACAGACATTAACTGATTAGAATTTGAACAATCAAGTAACAGTTTTAGTTATTACCAAATAAAAATAAGTTTGTTTTTTTCTTTTACTAGTTGGTCAAACTGACTTAAGCAATTTTGAGACAATCAGCAAGCAACCAATAATGTGATGAATGTGCTACCTCCTTTTTCTGGGGCGGCTGATTGATAAGTGCTTAAAGCAATCTCAGCAGCACACATAAGACCTTTGCCAGCCCACACACTGAATGGTAAAAGCATAACCAAATTGCATAAACACTTAAGACACTAGGCCTGTCCAAAACACCTTTTGGCATTCAGCAGCAATTATTTGATGGCATTCAAAGGATTGTTACGTGGCTTGCCCGCATGTACATGAGGGATTTCCAGCACTGTGTGTCATGGTGCACAGAGGGACTGTCACGGTAGAACGTATGCCACTAGCAACATCCAACTTTCCTGGTGGGGGGGGTGCCCATGGACACTGTCCTATCCTGAAACAAGAGTCCCACATAAATTACCTGGAGCACTAAGTGAAGTCTCTCACCCTGAAAAGCTCTCTTCTGTTTCTCATATTTCATCCTATTCTGGTGAGACCAGGCAATACGGTAGCTTAATGTATATTAACCATTGGGGGGTTTGTGTTCCTGTTAGTTACACACTCTGGTACACAGACTGATTTTATGGATTTCTGTCTCCGAGAGCGACACACGTTCCCGGAATTCTGAATCTGGGGGCAGATCTGATGCCCAGGGGCACGCCACTATATGGAGAATGGACTGTGCATCCAGATTTTGTGAGGCAAGTGTGGATGTGCTGTGGCACAACCACAGTGGATCTGTTCACATCAAGAGAAAACGCACAGTATTTGCTGATAAAAAGTAAAAACAATGTGTGCGTGCGTGTGTGTGTGTGCCATTGACTACCACGTCAAAGCTTCGAAGCATTTGGGCCATTTGGACGAAACACACTAACACTTTGTAATGAGGGCCAACAAAAAATGGGTTAAAAGCTGTGCTTGAGTAATTACATACAGATGAAGAGACAGAATGGTGAGGAGGTTAGAGGGACATCAACATCAAAGAAAGCAGTGAGAAATACAAAAATATGTACCAAATATTCATGACATAAAAATTACATGTCACCTGCACTCACTGGAGGCATTCACAACTGATAAAAAAGGCCTCTTGGATTATGCAAAAAATCTCTTGGACTGCAGTAAATCGACAGAGAGAAACAGGTCAGTGTCAATGCCCTGTTATCACCATACGTGACAAACATGCATACACTAATCAGGGTACTTCAAGGACTTCTACAACACTCACCGTGAGACACCATGACCTGTCTCAAGATGTCAGTAACTGTCTATGGCTGTTCATCACTCATGCACACACATACACACACACACACCCTGCTCTTACCTGCAGGATGCACGGATGCCCATGGGACGTAACAGAGGAGAAGAGGGAGTGCAGGTGTTAAGAGACCCTCTCACTCCATCCACCAGGAGAAAAGGAGGGATCAGAGGACCAAAGGAAAGAGGGGATAGGGAGAAAGTAGAGTGGAAAAGGAGGGAGATCAGTGCTGATGAGTGAAAAGCAGAGATTGCAGAGAGGGGGGAAATGGCAAACAAGAGTGAAAAGCAGGGAATTGAGTGAAAATGGTAGAAAACACAAAAGACACAAAGAGGATGGAAAGGAGAAGAGTGGGTGAAGGCAAGCGCAGAGAGGAGAGGAAGAGGAGACAGAAAGAGAGAAAAAGAGAAATGTAGAGGCTCTGCCGCAGGCTCAGCACAGATTCAGAGTGCTAGAGCACAGGGCACCACTGCTCGCTCACTCACATTAAACTGACTCCCTCTCTCTCTGACCGAGAACTCTCCTTGGCTGTCGTCAGCCCACAGGGCCCGCCCCCTTCCCTGAGAGCCGCGACATGATTGGCTAATGCAGTGCAGCACTGCATTGCAGGTGAGGGACGACAGCAGCTCCCCTCCTCCTTCTCTGACCAAAACAACATCAGTCCTCTTTCCCCTCTTGGGCTGTCCATCATCCTCATCACCCCCATCTTATTCTTCTACCAATCCACCACAATTTCACTGTATGTCTCTCTCTGAAAGAAAAATGCCGTTGAGCCAGTCTCTTTTGCAGCCATTATGTCCATGCATGTGCAAGCTGTGCTCTACATAATGAAGTGCTGAGTAGCCAGCTTACACTGTTCTGATTTGCTGCCTTAATGAAGATTTGAAGCCCCAAGACAGATGGAAATCAATCAGCAGATCCAATCATTAGAATCAGAGATTGATCTTATGTTTTGATTCACTATTGCCCCTTTTCCACCAGAAAAAACCTGGTGCTAGTTCGGAGCTGGTGCTAGAGCCGGTGCTTAACTGGTGCCAACGAAGAACCGGTTTGTTTTTCCACAGGTCAAGAGCAAACTGGAGCCAAGTCAGAGCCACGTCATGACGTCTTCGGAAAACGTAATGACGGTTGCGCGAGACGCCCGCTCAGAATCACAATAACCATCATGAATGAATGAATGAATGATACTTTATTAATCCTTTGCAGGAAATTACATTGTCACGGCAGCTTCATCACTTCAACACACATAAAACTGCACACTCATACTATACAGTGGCTGTAGCGTCTCTGTCTCTGTCCGGCCGTCCTGTCCTGAAGCCGGTGAAACTGATCAGTGAGTCGGGGATGATGTTCGCGAGCCGCGTCTCAGTCAAGCATATAATGCTGCTTTCCCGATACAGTTTCTGGCCCCGGGTGGAGCAGGATCTGGATTTATTAGCGATGCAAATACTGCTTGTATCTTTACAAGCCTACATTTCAATACAGAGGCGAAAAACACAATTATTGCCGGCTACCTGTCGGATTCCTGATCGGAACGAATGACAGCGATGTTTAGTTATAAAACGGGTGCTTCTCATCCTTAAACGTAATTTGCTGAGCCGCGTTCCATGCCGCTGTAAAATCAGTATAACCCACGGCTTCTCGGGGATTATTGTTTATGTTTATAGCGTTCGCAGTTCCTGTTTTGTTTTGTAACCCCGCCCACCAATGACGCGGTGGGCCGCGTCATCGGTTCTTTCTCTGGCTCCTGTTTAGCCCCTGCTCGGAGTCGGTGCTTGCCTAGCACCAGTTTGGAACCAGTTTGGCACCAGTTTGGCCCCTGCTTGGGCGGTGGAAAACCAAAAAACTGGTGCTAAGTCAGGCACCGGCTCCGAACCAGCCCCGGTGGAAAAGGGGTATATGCAACACAATGTACCAGGGTTTCATCTGTATTCATTTAGCAAAAAAAAAAAAAAAGAAAAGAAAAACTGCAAGAGAAAAAGAGAAATTATAATAAACAGTAGAACTTCAACTTTAAATATAAATCAGACCTAAACAGCAACAGATGTGGGACAAAACTAAGATTACTGCTCAAAGCACCACAGCTTTATCAACATCACAGACGAAACACCGCCATTTTCACATTTTCAAGTCAATTCAATTTGATTAAAAAAAGAAATCTAAATACTTAATAATAACTGTTGATATTTCCAAATAAGAAGCTACAGTTTTTGTAACCCTCAGTGATGTCTGAGGATGGAAAATGAGTTTACCACAATCTATGCCCATGCTCCTCCGTCTATCTGTCCAACCATCACGCACAATGTCTTGAATGCCACTGATGGAACTTTGACACAATTTCACTGAATAATACATTGTTTTTCAAAGGGGGCACTACAATGTTTGTTTAACTGTACGTCATTTATATTATTTTGGACAATTCTGATTGTCTTCTCCATTCTGGCATTTATAAAATCACAATGACTGGCCCAAAGGGCTGCTACAATGATTGTCTTCCTGTTTGTCCAAGTATTGCACTATATTTAAGACACCACTGGTCAGATTTAAGCACTTTGAATAAGTTTTAACTATATTCAGTCATACAAAGCAAATCCTGAGTCAACTGATCATTGAATAATGGCTATGTATTGATTACCTTCAGGGTCCATGTGCTTAGACCGTATATTAACATTACTTGGCATAATTATCTATGGGGTATTAATTTCATGAAATTTTTGATAAGCATTAGTAATAGTAAGTAAATAGTAAATAAGTCTGTAAGTAATGAGGATATAATGACCAAACAGGCAGAGACAAATAAGAGAACAGCTATGATAGAAAAATTTCAGGAAAAAAAAATAAAAATGAGAAAAATCCATCTTGTTAGCATAATGCATAATGATAGTAGGGCCCCACTTGGGTCTACCATGTCCAAAATCCCAGACGACATCTAGTCTCACTTCACAATATCAATATAATATCTATACATCGCCCAGCCTTAGTCTTAATCACGATCTGTTTGCTTATCAGCCGATAGTATCTACTTTTACTGCTCTGCTGGCAATGCACAACAGTATCACTTGCACAAACTCTTTGACGTTGCTTCTGCCTAGAAGACCTGATGACACAAGACTAATTAGACTATACCCCTGAAACGGCAGTGTCAGGGATGATATGGGTTTGCCCCGACTGCTGCTGTTTGCCCCACCACAGATCCTGGCTGTGGCTGCAATAATTTGAATACTGTTGAGTTATCTTTTCAAAGTGGCTGAGCACATTCACAACCCCGACAGAAAGATCACTACTGATTTCAGTGACCTCATGACCTTTCTTCTAATGCCACCATCAAGCCAAACTCAGGCTGTTTGGATATGGCCTCCTGTTGTTCAGCGACATCAGATACCTCATTTGAATCCTGGTGGCATCAGACATGCCACTTTCAAGTTGTCTGGAAGTTAAGAGTCATATCTACGAGTTGTTAAGAATTTATTAAAGGAATATATCACCCATTACTATACATTTCTGTATCAATTACTGACCCTGAGTTGTCGTGAATGTCCAACAAAATAAGTTTTTAAATCGCAAGAGTCAAAACTAATTTAGTACCTGTTTTAAGGCAAGCCCTCCACCCGTTCCGTCTGTGAAGCTGACCAATGTAACAACTTATTATACCAAACTCCAGTGTATCGATTGTTCATTTAAACTTTTCAACATTTCCCAACCTCTATGATAAACTAATAACAACTTAACCCCCCTCTCTCTCACAGGTTGAGGTCTCTCTTATAGGGTGAATACTGCTGAGGGATCTCTATCCTGAACTGTGTGTGCTGCAGTATAAATAGAAAATCTCTGTATAGTTCTTTCACTTGCAGACACTGAAACTATCAAGCACATAAAGGGTCACAGCTGGTTAATCTCAACTCAGCCTGGGCCAGATTTCCTCAAACTTTTCTTAAGTGGGCGAGAGTGATTGTGCCAACAAAGACTGCAATATAATGCAGCACCATGTCCATTTGACATCTCCTTTTTCAATCTTGTGCACAGATCTGACATGACAGGGAGTGCCAGCACCCACTGGTTTCTCTTAGCCTTGCTGTTTCCACCTATCCAGTCCTATCAGATCTCTGATGCAAAACAAACAGTGGCGCAGAGGAAGGAAGAGCTCTTTGGGACGGAATATGGCCAAAGTTTACTTCTTCCTCTCTAACCCTCCATCCAGATAAAATCAATGTTAAATGACAGCAGGATGAAACAGCAGCTCTGGTGAAGTTTCATAACTTTTTTAGGGCTTTTAGAGCTATTTTTAACTATTTAAGGCTGAAGACACTCAGCACTGATAGTGTTACAGAACATACTGCAGCACATGCACTTTAGGCCCCCAACATCCATGTGATGAGATTATGCTTTTAGAATTGCTTAATGTTATTAACATATGCTGAATGCCTATTATTATCATCATCTTTCTTAGGTATTATGTGACTAGTAAATTCAAATATTTCAAAAATTCAAATAATTTTTGTAAGTGATGTGTGTGGGACCCCCTCGAAAACGAGTTGCGACAACTCAAGGGGTTTATCCTACGAATAAACTTCATCATCAAATAAACTAAAATGTACTGTTAAGTGTAGTGTCACAAAGGTTAACTAGGATCCATCTCTTCCCTGTTTAAGAGTAAGTTGTCTGGAGAGAGTGCTTAAGTGTGAGATCCAGGGGCCACTGGCAGAAGAGGTCATTGTATAAAGTGGACCTCCAGGCAGAGATAGCAAGACTGTGTATGAGTGAGTGAGTGAGTGAGTGAGAGAGAGAGAGAGAGAGAGAGAGAGAGAGAGAATGTAGTATGACATCTTCAAATGCTAGAGCACCACACTGCAGTTTTTCCGCTTACTTCACAAAACAAATTCCTTCAGCTAAAAACTCACCATCTCCATGGCCTAAAACAACTTTGCCTTCCCATGCCCACCCCTTGACAGTTTATTCTGCATTTGTTAGGAAAGATAGATAATGAGTAACCTGCAGGGGGAGGAGAGCACAAGAGAGAGAGGAATTGAGGGACAGAGAGCTGTAGTGGGCTCCAGATGATAAAAGATGTGATGGGTTATGTAATGAACTGCAGTTATGACTGGGAGAGAGCAGAGAAACAGAGAGAGATGAAAGCAAAATGCAATAGAGAACAATGGCACTGGCAAACCCACTGCTACTCTGGTTATTTATGCTCAGTCTCCTGGGTGCACATACAAGCTTAAAAGACAGAAAAGTACATAAAAAGGGGATGCAGCCATGCCCAGAAAATAAGAGAGAGAGAGAGAGAATTAGGTTTGAACAAAGAGAAAAAAAAATTGTCTGTGCATCAGAAATAAAGTGAGAAAATTGGGAGGGTAATAAGCTCTTTCAAGAACTGACAGCACAAATCCACCAGGGACATCATCAGTCTCGCTCTTTTATTCGCTCTCTCTTCGTCTAACTCACACAGACATTAAGCAAGACACACTGGCAGGTAAACAGGTACCTAGTGGAGCAACAACAATCAGCATCTGCTCCCTAATTAAAAATGGATCGGCCTGCCAGTAAGTCAGCCAAGCTCCATGCAAACTGGCATCAGGCGTGCGCACACACACACACACACATACATACACACACCCACACACACTCACACATATACACACTTGCTGAAACAACACAACCTTGAAAAACTATGTGCCATCCACAAATCCAACAGGTAGTACAGACATAAGCAAAGCTCTACTGTTCCATACATTATTCTCTTTCTCACACACACACACACACACACACACACACACACACACACACACACTATTTGGTTTGACACTCACTTGCACCTGAGACCACTGGCTAGCTTCACCACGGCTGTGTTGATAGAGAAGATCCAGTCCAGTAGCCACATGGCTCTTGAGGCGCTAGGCTAAAGGTATGTTACACCACAACAGAATAAATTATGCTAGCAGAGCGCAGGATGAGGGATGAGCCCTGAGACCGCTGTGCTGCAGGACAAGGTCTGTGCTCAGTTCCTCTCTCCTCTGGCTCGTCCACTGAAAACTGTCTGCTGCTTCCTCACAGCACAGCTACAACTGAGCTGCTGAAACCAGAGAGAGGGAGGGAGGGAGGCAGGGAGTGTGATGGGTACAAGGGCAAGAGAAAAAGAGAGAGAGGGAGTGGTGGATCAGGATGGACACACAGAGGAAGTGAGATGGAGAGAAAGCTAGGAGAGTAGAGAAATACAGAGAAAAGAGCAAAAGTGGAGCCACGTATTTGAGTCAGGAGGAGAGAAGAAGAAAGTGAGGTGAAGAAGAAATAAGTGGAGGAGGAGTTGAGGCTAAAGAGAAGGGGAAAGAAGGGGAGAAGAGGAGGAAGGGGAGGCTAACAAAAGGTCAAATAACAGGAGAGGAGAAAACTAACACTTACTGATGGTGATACTAAGGATGTGGAGAAAGTAAAGGAGATGTCAATGGGGATGAAGATTAAAGGGCTGGAAAAGTTGAAGGAAGACGAAAGGCAAAGAAGATGTATGGATGAAGGGAAGAGGAGAACTGATGAAATTGTCATAATCTACAGGCCTACTCTCAAATACTGCAAGCAGAAAAAAATGTTTTTTTGCATCGTTCTCTATAGACAGACAGTCTTCCTGTGTAAAAAGATTCCCACATTTGCAATAATACAAGGTCTAGTACCAAAACGTTGAAAAATAAATGTATTATAGCAAGTTAGTGTACAGGAGTCTTTTCATCTACACAACCCTCTCCTATGCAACTGTCTGATAGAATAAGTGTGATAAGTTTCCCCTTGAGACCATGTTCAGTAATAATCTCAAGTTACTGTATCGCGTTCAATGAAATTGGGAGTGGAGGGGACTATGAATCAGCGTTCCTTCACTTGTCACACAGCAGCATATCTTGCAAACAGATGCTCAGATTTCCTCTAATTTTGATGGGAAGGTTGGTCATGGGCCACTGAAGTAGCAGCGAATGTTTTACAGGACTTGGCCAAAAGGTGGCATGGCATACTGCAGAAAATACTTCCAAACGTAATATCCAAAATTTTAATGCAAGGTTTGTCCTGGGCTAAGGAACAAAATATTTACTTATAACGCTGACTGGGCCACACCCACTTCCTCCCACGCCACACATGGGAGGAAGTGGTAAGGATCTGTATATCTACTGTGTCAACATGCATAACAAACACATGACCTGCAAGGCCTTGCACAGTGGAAGGCATGTGAGATGTTTGTGTTTTGCAACAATTTTGGATACGAGTGCACCTGTATAACCAGTTACTGTTGGTATTCTGTGTTTTTAAGCAACTACAACTGGAGGATGACTGACCTGACCAGATCCTAAACTTTGTCAGCTCTGATACACAGCTGTCAGTCAGCTGAGTGGTGACTGCACAGCCAGGAGAAACACACACACACACACACACACACATACACACAACATACACACAAAATCAGAGAGCTGACACACGTGCACACGCACACTTTCACCTGAATGGGATACTTAGACATGGCATGGCAGAGCTACATGTGTCCTGCCCTTTCACTCTGCCACACTACCGTGCTTGCTTCTTTCTTTCTTTTAATGATCTTAATTACACACATCACTCTCATGTGTGTTTTATTCTACTCCAACAACAAATAATCTATTAGTGTGTTGACACAGGAATAGAAATTTTACCAACCTGTGGCAAATGGTTGTATTCAGGGTTCAGCCTGGCCTCAAATCAAATCAATCAGGGCCGGGCTAATGCCCATCCCTGCATCTGAGTGCCAGTCATTAACTTGCCAACTATTTACTGAGAACCTCGCAGGCAGATGGGATCTCCAGACAAATCCCCAGAGCCCAGACTACTACAGGGCAGTAGGGAAGCTATCAAAATTAAGTGTGTGTGTGTGTGTGTGTGTGTGTGTGTGTGTGTGCCCACATATGTTCACGCAAGGAGAGACTCAAGGGCTAATCATGACAACAAGCTCATCAATAATTAGCAAGGCTCTCTTGAGGCTGTCTGTCTGGCTTGAGACAGATCTGATTCAAATAACTGGGCTCCCTGCGCTCTAATAAGCAGAACATAATGGCAGCCACACAAAACACACTAGGGCATGCAGTGCATCTTTACACACACAAACATTACAGCCCAGAAGATTAAGCAGTGAACTGATGCCCTTCACTAATTACTCTCCTGTTTGCTTCCTAATGCACTTTACATATTCATCTATATACCTTGTACTTTGCAATGCCCTGAGGCCTAGACAAACGACTTCCTTGCAGACAACCCTCAAAACAGGCCATTTTGTGGTTGCAGTTGCGTTCAAAGCGTCACATTTTGCTCAATAATAAGCTTTAAAGACAAAATCAAAGACAATGTATGCTTTTACATAACCAGCAGACACAGGAAACAGCTTTAATGTTGACACTGTTTCAGAAAAACACACACCTGCCCACACACAATAAAACCACAGGACAATCCTAAGTATGAAAACAAAAGCCTGTCCGAACACTGAAAGTCAGATTCTCAGGCCCATTTCAGGTACAACTGGCACTACTGTGAAACAATCTGAGGATGTTGTACAAATCATTATTTCGAAGTAGCATTAGTAGCAGATATCATTTAACAAAAAAACTATTAAATGTCTCCTTAAATGATATGAATGTACTTACACGGTAGGGTAAAAGCATTTCAGCGAATGTGATGGTGTCACAAAAGGTTTCTCAAACACAACCAAATAACCCAGTATGATGCATTTTTTTTTTATTCTGGTGTGACAATTGTGTCATCATTGGGGCAATGATCATGTCAAATCATGTATATGACACTGGAACAACCAGGTGATTCAATGGGACTCTGTTCAGGTCATTAGGCCTTACAGTACTTACATGATAACTAACTCTGCAGGGGAACATGCTACCAGCTAACATGTATAGGAATGAGAGTAGGAAGGAAGGAATAGGGAAGGAAACTGAGTGTAAAGGAGAGAAGATGGTGCACATCATCAACTTACTTTTTGCCAGGTTTCTTGGGCTTTGTTCTCTTCTTCCTGGCCTGCATTGCAAGTACTAATAATGATGAAAAAGGAAATAAAGTCATTACAACACCGACACTGCTCCACAGTACCGCCTTGCACTCAATAGCACCAGACTGATGTTGCAGTAAAGTATTTCTATCACATTACCCCACATTAACGTTATTTTAACGCAAAATAAAGGCAGCTAACCTACTTTATGCTTGTTAGTCTGCCCAGGGCCGCAGGTGTACGAGGTTAACTTTAGCAGCTCTGGTGGCTAGCAGGTAAGTTAGCCTAATGAAATAATTAAAGCTGGCCTTAGCGGTGTGCTTCTCTTTACAAGTTGGCACACTGGCTTCATACAGTGCTGCTTTTCACTCCGAGTGGCTCAGATAAGTTGTCTAATATCGCGTCAAGTCGCGTTAAACTCGGTAACTTAGACAACCCGGGGTCGTTAGGTAAAAGTTGGGTAAAAGTTTTGGCGCAGAGTTTTCCACTGTCAGATGCTAGTGTCGTGGCTAGCTAACTCGAGCTAGCATGCTGTTCCTCACATGGTTCACTTTTACTTTTCATCAGCTGTTCAATGCGCTGGACGGTACTTCTGAAAATTACTGTGATAGATACATGTCTAGAAGGGAGAAAAAAAACACTGTATATGTGGCGCTTTTGTTATAATAATCATTTTAGAGTACGTTACCTTTTCTTTCCATGTTGATAACAAGTCGGGGAGTAAGCTGCCTTCACGTGCAGTTGGAAATCTTGCTACTCTCGAGTGAGTGACCCTGAACGTCCCAGCGTTGTGGGATGGCTGGATTATTATCATACCAGAGTTAAAGGAGGTGACGTTTAAGGGGTGCAGGGCATGGAAATAGCCAACAACTGCTGGTAGAGTTGATTTTTACTGTGACTTTTGGCTAATTCGTTAAAACATCAATCATTTGGAATTAAGTTCATTTTCTCCTACTGCACTAAATAGCTCTGATGGACCAGGTTGTTTCCTGAAACAGCCTCTACTTTTGTATCAAAGCCCATCTTTCTCTTATTCCAAACGAATGACATTTAAATTTGTGTTGCGAAGTATAGTTAGTTTGTAGTTTTGTTTTATCAAGTGTTATAAACCCTTTATTATGCATGCAGCAGCCCAGCTAACATGGGCTTATTAGGCAGTGTTTATCATTCACACTAGGATGATTATTTACAGTACATTGTCTGTCTTCTCTGTGCCCTTTCTAAGTATTTTCCTAAAACAAAAACCTCCTCTTTAAAGAGCTACCTATATGCCCCTCCACACAATCAAAATAAATCAGGATTTGCTCTTTGCATTTTCTAATGTAAGTGTTCCTTATATCACAATATTCAGTACAATGGAATATAAAATGAAAATATTGGTACATGTTAAAGCGGATTAATGATGAGATAGCCTAAATTAAAATAGAGTCAAGCCAGTGAACTTTATCATTTGGCATCACTGTGAATAGCAGCTTATGCATCGTTTATAGTCTAAAATCCCTAATGAAAATATGGACTTTTTGAAAAAACGATTAAAAAAAGTAACAATAAATAATAAGGGATCAGAATATAGGCTTATATAGGTTGAGTAAATAAGGCTCATGTATAAAAGAAAATGCCTTGATGACACTGGAGAAGCTAAAGACATGAGATAAATTAGAGAAAGCATGTTGTGTAATGTGGATGTGGCACTCTACTCACTCAAATGATAAAAGTTATTTTATGAGCTAGTCATGCGGTGTTATTGGTGTTACAGGTCCATATTGTGCTGTAGACTGTGTTAAATCCAGATTAGAAGCAGGTATGTTCGCGTGAAGCTCCTGTAATTTGGACTGTCACTCAGATTAACAGGCAGGAGCGTTCACTGACGTTTGTGCTGCCACTCGCTAGAGATGGGAAAAATTACGAGGCGCACGTGAAGGAGGCAGTCGTAATCCATGTAAATAAATAGGTACTTAGACATGGGCTTTCATCAAGCTGTCAGCATAACTGGCCTGAGCCAACAGGTATTAATTTATGACTGTCTATACATCAGTTCATCATAATGCAAAAAGTTTTTTTTATCGTAAATTGTTCCCTCTAAACCTTTGAATTATGCACGCTATTTTGAGGTGACTTTTATGCACTGTTATTCGGATTATGGCCTAGGATTTCAAATGAATTCATGTTTGTAACAGAACTGCAGCGTTTCAGTGTGAATTGTGCTTCAGCAATCCTCTGAGAATACCCATTTGGGAGAGAAAAAAAAAACAAAAAAACATTGTAACCCCCACCATCATCATCATCATTTTCATCATCATCACCTTTTAATTGGACAAAAGAATAAATCAGATTAAAATTAATAAATACATTTTTTGGTTTATTGAGAATCTATCTATCTGTATCTTTTTCTAAGGCCAAATAGCATTTTTTTAAAAAACATAAATAAAGCTAACTTTGTTCAAAGAGTTACATAAAATGTTTCAAAATAAGTCTGCCTGTGCAAAGGTTCCAGTTGGTAAAGGCCTGAATGCACTGTATTATGACCATAGAAATAATAAAAATGTGCCTATTTGATAGGCCTACGCAGTTCAAATGAACAACCAGTTTTCTACCTAGAAGTGGCTGTTGTTGTCAGCTACATCAAGGTGATTCAGTTTGTACACACTGTGACTGTCTGTGTTGGTGAACTGTGGTTTCTGTTCGTGGTATAGAAGGTGACGCAGTATTTTTGGTGATTCTCAGCAGATTTTCAACACTTAACACTCTTTTAAAATGTGCAGCTTGCTTAGACATTCCTGGCATACCTTAACTTTTTGATCATATTTATGTATCATTTCTCACCTGTTGTAATGTTGTGTATAAGAAAATCTGAATAAATATATCACAAACTAAACTTTTTGATATCTTATCTATAGCAATTCTTTTTGACTTTTCAACCCTATTTAATTTATTTGTATTTTTTTTTTTAATTTTTACAATAACATTGACTGTTCAAACCCAACCCTTTTTAAACTTTACCTACTCCTTCTTTTCACCTATAAACTTCATTCCAATTTTAAATACACAAGCACATACTGTACTGTATGAGTGGCCCCTCAAGAGAAACAGCTACATGCCTCCATCATCATATTCTGTAGGTGATGGAGGCGTGTAGTTGTTTCTCTTTTCTATATTCTACCACGTTCAGCGTTCAGCGTTGCGACTCCTCTTACCTCCACTTAGGTTAGGCTGATCTCAAACCAGACCTCTCACTGCCCTCCTCTCTCTTTCTTATTTATTTATGTCCTATCTGTTTGATACCTGTTTGTATTGGTATTTTCTGTCCTCTAGCTGTCATCTGCATGTGTCCATCTGTGTCTTTGTTATGAACTTGCTTGAATTTGATTCCACTGCACAAAAGGATTTTAGAGCACACAGGATTTTTGAAACACTCCACACACAGACATCAGGTTATCTAACAGAGATTGAAAATATGAGTGAGTGTGATTATGTAACCGCCAGAGGGGAAGGGATACGGTTTGATCTTTGTAAAAGCTGGGTGTTAAACTCGCTGTGTTTAAAGTTAATTCGGAAATGTTGGATATGAGAAGGAAACTGCTGTTTGATGAAAGGTTGTATGCCGGGGTGTAGCAGAGGGGGAGCGCAAGCAGTGCCTCCACTTCTAAAAATAGGGAAAAAAAGGAAAACAATGCTTATTTGGGGGTGCTGGGCTGAGGTGCATTCTCCCACTTCTAAAAATAGCACTACAATACTGCCTGTAGGGTCACAACCCAAAAGCATGACCTGAGTGACATGTAGAGTACATGACTAGAAGACCCTGCATAGCGGTAAAGATCTTGTTGCTGTGTTATCCTGCCCCCAGTCGGTAAATGAATGCACCTACAGCCTGCCATAAATGCATTAGACACAGACCAACACAGGTTACAGGTTTGAAAAATAGTAGCCTTTATTTCCTAATGGTGGAATATACAGGTGGTGTGGCCTGCTGTCTTGGTACAGAATGTGGTCTAAAACTTAGTAAAAAGGTAATCCATTCCAAGGCGAACACATCTCAACCAAAGAAAAAGATAATAAACAAAATGACATTGTAATGACACTGGGAAATGCCTAACTGACAAGATAAATATCTTACCTAACCTATGCCGTTTGTGGTAAAATTACAAAGTATGAGGCTTCAGCATTGTCCTTCAGCATCCAGTGGGTAAACATACACTCCTTGCAATACACATGTGCCATAAAAACTAATGATGGAACCAACCCCCCTGCTAAAACTACCCAGGTCTGCAAATGAACAATATGGTTCTAGCATTTACTCAGAAAACAGTCAAGTATTACAGAATCACAGAATAACATCGACCTCTTGATTTGACACACAGAGAATAAAATCAAACATTAGAAAAAAAGAAAAAGCAATTGCTGATGAAATCTTGAAGACGTGGATATAGTTTGGCTGACATGAGCCACAGCAACTGTGGATACAGCTTGTATGTCATAGATAAAGCTATTTGCAGGCCCAAAAAGCATCTGCAGACTCCTATAATGTACATAAAACAATTGTACTATTACTGAATGGTTGGTAACTAGAAATCTAGACCCGAAACTGAGGGCCATGTTCAAGGAAGAACTCCTGTTACTTGTTAGTGGTTTCCGGGTGAATGTAAAACATGACCACTTAAATATATTCATTTTCCTTAGATTCACTGAGCTGTTGTCCTTTGGAAATATTCTGAAGGGATACTTTCAGAGGACAATAATTCAGGGAACATAAGTCACATGTATTCACCTCTTTAAAGCTGGACTTGAGAAACAATTGCAATATCAGGAGGGCAGTTTGTCAAGCTGATTGAGAGCAACACGATCATCCACAACAACGGTACATACAGTTACGTCTCCGTTCTGATAAACAAGCTGTAACTGCAGTCACCATGGCTAAGCTGACAGATGAGATTATTAATGATAGGTTTGGTTTCTGATATAGTAAGATCTCCATAAATTAAAAAAAAAAAAAGAACCTTAAATTCTGACACAAATAATCTCTTTTACATTGATATACAAATGACATAACAAAAGATCATAAATACAGGGCAGACTACTGCCCCCAACATTCAATAAACATCGATAGTAATGTGTTTAAAAAAAAAAAATGTAATATGTGATTTTAAAGTACATTGTCAGTTGATGTGATGGGAAACATCAATTTTCAAATACAATAAGCCAAATCTGGCTTGACCATGCTGAAGTGATAGAGTTTGTGATAACGGTGACTGCTCTCTATAAACATTCATCTGGGACACATGAATGGAAGTGCTTAAAGAAAAAAGGATATCAAAGAAAGGAGTGGAGACTTCAAAAATAAAATAAAGCAGGAAAAAAATACTAAAGGGTCACATAAGAAAAATATGCAACTCTCCACCCTCGATTAGTTTAGTAGAAAAGAGAAAACAAGGAACTATAAACCTACACATCCAACGCTAAGAAATACATGAAGCCTTGAATTTGTGTCACTAACAATCAATTCCTCATTTTACATAGATTCAGCTTACTTTATACATAGAATTTTTTTTTTATTATTATTAAATTACATATGTCTTTCAATTACTATTTCAGGCTAAAATACAGCCACATTTATACTGTGAATACGGCTGGCTGAAATGTGCCTCAGCGATCATGACCTCAACACAAACGTGGTAACTGTTATGCTCATTGTAGCACTTATTTACAAAATGTGCAGTCATATTTACAATTACATAATTTTAAGCACTGGTTGTAATAACAGCATATAATTTAAGTGTGAGGGGGGATAGTACGTTTTAGGCATATTACTGTTTACAACTTTTCAATCCAACTTTTTTCTTTAAACACAGTCATAATTGCTGGCTAAGATGAACAGCATTTCAACAAAATACCAATCAGTGGTCTAGTTCATCTGAATATTTTGAGATACTGAAAGTTGATGTGTGATTCAAACAAGGGATACAATATAAACTGTAAATATGATATGCTGTCTGAGGAAAAAAGAACACACTAAAATTATATAGAAAATAAAGTTATATCTCAGTCCAGTGGGTGGTAAGTAAAAACAGACAGCGAGGTGGAGGCCGAGGTGACGAAGGTGTCAGCTGTGACCCCTGAAATCACTATGACCCCCAGAAATGAATGACGGCAGGCACTTGAATGTCATGGTTGTGTGTGTGTGTGTGTGTGTGTGTGTGTGTGTGTGTGTGAGCCGATAGTCAAATGAGACTGATAGTCCTCAGAGTGTTTCTTGCAACGAGACAGATGTGGGAGGAAATCCTCAGGACTCCATCTCGTCTCCATCAAACGATGGCGGCTCAAAGCTGAGAACCTCCTCATAGGTTAGTCCTGAGAGGAAAAGACAAAGGCAGGGGGTTATATAATGCTGCACATGTACACACACACACACACACAAACAGACCATTTCATGTTTTCTACATGGATGTAAAATAGGTTAATGTATTTTTTGCCATGTATCTTTTTTTTTAAAGAATGCTGTGATTTTGTAAATTTACTTGCAACACATCTGTACTTCAATTACAAATTTATTTTTGATTTTTATTATTTATACATTTATGAAATTTTGAAATGTCTAAAATAGAAATCTGAAATATGTAATAAAGAACCAATGTGATCCTGAAATATACCTTGTATCATCTGCTCTATAAACATATTTCCGGAAACAAACAGGAAATGTCATTTACATAAGCATTCAGACCCTGTAATCAGTGCTTTTGTAGAAGCTCCTTTGGCGGTGATTACAGCTTCAAGTCTCTTTGGTTATGCCTTATCCAATTTGTACACCTGGATTTGGGAACGTGTTCCCAGTGTTCTTTGCAGACCCTGTCAGGCAGTGTCAGACTGTTTCTGTCACGCTGAAGAGTGAACTGTAACCCCAGTCTGAGGTCGTCTGCACTCTGAAGCAGGTTCTCTGCAAGGACCTCTTGGTATGGGGCTCCATTCAGCGTTCCCTCAGTCCTGACCTCATAGTCTCCAAATCTCTGCTACTAAGAAGCACCATGCCTCACTGTGGGGTTTGTATTGCCCAGTAGGTGAGCGGTATCTGTTTTTTTTTTTTTTTTTTTATACAAGATGTGCTGCTTAGCAGTCAGGCCAAAGACTTAAGTTTTTGTTCCATCTTTTCTATTTCTTTGTCCTTAAAGTGCTTTTGGGCAAAGTCCAGGCAGGCTTTCATATGTTTTTTACTTGGGAGCCACTTTGCCATAAAGATGTGACTCCTGGAGAGCTGCAGGTTCTCCCATCTCTGGACTGACTGAGTTCGGCCAGATATTCCAAACTTCTTCCATTTTACAATGAAGGAGGCCATTGTTGTCCTTATAATGCTTTAACATTTTGTTTTCATTTTTATTTTTTTAACCATTCTCCAGATCCAGGCATCTATATAGTTCAATCTCAGTGCTCTGCAGAAAGTTCCTTGGATTTCTTGGCTTGGTTTTTAGCTCTGCCAAACAGTGTAAAGTGTGAGACAGGTGTGTGTGCCATTGTAAATCCTGCCAATTCACTTTTGTCATGGTGGACAACAACCAAGTCCTACAGACATCCTGAGGAGGAGCAAAGGAAACAGGATGCATCTAAGCTTGATGTCCAGTGTCATAGTAAAGGGTTTGAATACTTATGTAAATGAGACTTATGTATGTGAATGAAACACGTAAAGACTGGAGGGGAAGGGGTGATTCCATGAGGCTGGATCAAGTCTGACAGTTCCTGAATTCCCAGTACCGGGCGTCAGGTTCTGTTGACGGTCTTGGTCTCATGGTTTCACACTAACTCTGAACCTCGGTCGGAGCGTGTGTTCTTCAGGTTAGGTTATTTTCCACCGATGTTTAAACTGTTAATACTTCTGTTTAACTGTTAATACTTCTGTTTAAATTGTTCATATTTCTATCTTTTTATAATCCTTGTTTATAGTGCTTATATTGCTTACTGCTATTTATCATGTGTATACTGTATACTTCTTCTAAATTTGCACATTGACCTACCTCTATGCACATTTTATACACCCATGCACACGTTTTTTTCTGGGGTTTTTTTGTGTTGCACATTGCTTTTTGCACACTGGGTTGTACTTAGGTTATTCTGTTGTACTCAGATCTTATTCTGTTGTACTTAGATCTTATTCTTTATTTTTATTTCTTTTTATTTACTTAATCTGTAATCTGTGGATACTGCTGAAAAAATGTGAATTTCCTGCGGGATGAATAAAGTATCTACCTACCTACCTACCTACTTCACTTCTTTATTTTAAGTGGGATATTAAGAAGCGTGTATATATAAATGTGCAAAAATCTACCCATTCTTCTGTTTACTGATATAAGCCAATGTTAAAAATTGACAGGAGCTCAAGGTAAAAATGCACACAAAATTCATAAAAAGCCTGTAAAATCAAAACAAACAAACAAACAAACAAACAAACAAAAAAGACTGGGAAAAGTCTCAATAATTAGGATGTACATGTGGAATGCAGGATGTAAAGGGATTTAGACTGAATTGTGTTTAATTAACAATAAAAATGTATTTTTTCAAAGTTCAATAAAATTTCCCCTGAATAGGAATGAAATGCCCTTAAAAAAAGACCCCAGGGAAGAAAATATCCTCTGAAAATCTACACACAAAAAATGTATTCAGGTTCAGGCTGCTTAAAAATACACAACCCACACACCCACCCACAGTTTGCCAACTTACTCTTCCATTCCTCAATCTCCAGCTCGCGGCTTTCAAAGCTCTGGTCATACGGCTCTGCTTCTGGCTCATCATCTGGGTCGTGGTATTGAGAAAAGTAAGGGTGGGCGAGAGCCTCAGACGCTGTGATCCGCTTGTCTGTGTCCAGCACCAGCATTTTCTCCAGCAAGTCCACCGCTTCAACACAGGAGCAATGATGAGACAACAGTGTTAGAGAAACAGTGAGACAGGCAGCAAAAAGATGTGGATACTGAGAAGCTCATCCTAAAACATGCACACATTGCTTAAAGCATGTATGCCAAACTCAAGGCCTGCAATATGATAATTGATTTTCTATTAATACTGGCCCGGTTACATATTTCCCACAACACGAATACTACTACATTTAGGGATTTGAGTTTGACACCTCTGGCTTAAGGAACCTCAGAGTTAACTTAAATGAACAGGTGCAATAATTTGTTGTTAAATAACTATCACCTGTCCTTGTCATGTTGGACCAGTGATTCCACAAAGCCTGCAGCATATTTAATGGAACCAACAACTAATTAAAGCTCAGTAACTTCAAGAGAAAATGCAATGCTTTAACAACACCACTAGAGGGAGTCAGAAAGCCAGGTGCAGCATGAGCACTGCATGATGCTCGACAGATAACTCCATAAAAACTTACCTAGGGGGTTGGCACCAATAAACACATCAGCAAAGTTCCGCTTGGGCATCTGGGGAAGTGAGTTGATGTAGTTCCTTGCCTGTGAAAAAGATCAACAAAAACTGGTGAACATTTGACAGAGTAAAGCTACCAAAAACGGACAACACTTTGTAGCACTATGGCTGAAAGAAAAAAAAGCAACTAAAATCCTTTGATGCACTTATTTGATTAATTGCATTTGAGCAGTGCAACGCGAGAAATGAATCCAAAATTGTGTAAACCATACCAATCAGGCATGCTTCAAGCAATAAGATTGACAGTTTGCACGTCAGATACATCAAAACAGTATGCCATGTGTATCTCGAGTGTTACAGTGACTGCAAAATGATCCAAAGTCTCTTAATCTTAAACGCGCAGTGTTAGTGTAAGGGGAATTCTGGTGAGTGATTAAGAACAAAAACAAAGCAGGAGGAACCAAGGTCACAGACAGCTCGTTAGACTGCACTGGCAAAGCAGTCCAGGAAAACGTTGAGGTGACAAGCACAGTGAGCCAGAGAGAAAAAACAGGAAAGTGGTGGAGAGAGAAGAGAGTATGAAAAGCTTATCAACTTATCCACAGGCAACAAAAAGGGATTGGTAGGAAATATTTAACAACACAATATCAACACTTATGATATCTATATGTCTTAGATGAAAACATTAACACCGGTAATGACTGGTGGATGGTTGTAGCTTGACTCCACTTCCACTTGGGGAGGAGCCAAGACAGGTGGGAAGGCAAAGGACTGTCTCACCTCATGGCTGGGCATCCTGCTTATTAGGGAGGCTGGGGGCGTCCCCGTCAGGCGCATTATCTGCTGCAGCTGGTTTATATCTATAGCTTGTGAGTCAAGGGCCATCACGACATTGGAGGTCATAGTGTCAAACAGCAGAGTTGGTTAGGGTGGTCTAGTTTGTGTGGGGTGAGGTTGAAGCCAAGGAGAGGAAACAAATGACAGGGTAGGTAGAAGGAAGAAGACTTTAATAGGGTTCAAGGTTACTGAGCCGGATACAAAACAAACGTTGGCTACCTCACTGTAACCTGTAACAAAGCACTTGTCCAAGTACTCGGACGTCCAGACACTGTAACCCAGTGCTGCCAGTGGAGAGCTCACAGTCTGTCCTATAAAACCACTGGTGCATTTTAGAAATTCACAATAAATGCTAGATAGAAGTGGAAATTCAAGCCTTGTGCTGAAGAGAAAATAAAGCTGTTAAGGTAATTCACATCTTCACTGCAAAACAGGTACAGGGCAGAAGTAGTAGTGGCAGAGCAAAGCAGTAGAATAGATAGATTAACTCTTGCTTTAGCAACACATAGGCCACACAAACAGGCAAAAGATGGAGTGGGATTGTACTTGTCACTCACAGGCTCTGAGGAGATTTTCATCAAGAGCTCGGGCCCTGGGGTTCCGACGAGCATCATTATATGCATCAACTGATTAATGTCTACCACACTCGCATAAAGGAAAACAGGAGGGATAGAGGGTTTTGGTAGGGAGAGAGGAGTGAGAGACTCATAAAGATTAAGTTTTAATACGTGCCCGAGTGTCCTCGTTCATTCCTTCAAAAGTTAATAATGCAAAGCCACAGTATTAACAACCCAGAAGAAGATTTGATTATCCCTACTGTGTACTAAAGTGCAGTGCAAATTGATACTGAATAATTACAACAGGAAAAAGATGGAAAGAACAAAGTAGGCCCATAAATGTTTAACAGGGCTACATGTCTGTGGTGGTGTTAAATGAAGCAAAAGCATCTGCGTTTCCATTAAATGCCATGCTAGGTTAGTTGACGGTGTATTCCTTGCACCAGGAAGCTTATAATAATGGAAAAAGTCAAGCAAGACATGGCAGAAATGTAGGCCAACAGTAAGCCAGATAACATTTCAGAGTGTCTGTGCATGCTGTCTGCAGTGTGCACGGAGCTGCACAAGGACAGGCTGATAGACTTGATGCTGGTAGCGAGTCTCTGTTACATGCTGGTCTCCACTGTAGCAAACACTGATTTAGCTCTAGCAACTGCTGGTACTCTCAAACAAGGTAAAAATGGTGCAGTCCTTGGAAAATTAATGTAGATGTGCTTGTCATCCTTGGATTAGATCCCTTCACCCAACAGATTGTTGCTTTAATTTTTAGATAACATCATTCCTTGTCTAGCCTAGAATGCAGAGAATTATGGCAACCTAATTTTTCCAACTTTAATCCCAATCTAAACAGATACAAAATCTATGCATCCAATGCATTTGTAATTGGCCACAGCAAGAAGGATGATCGCTAGATGAAAGGTAAAAGATGTTGACTAGTAGCTGTAATATCATTGTTAAAGGTTTGTTTTCATTGGGATGGGAGTTCTCTTGAAGTGGGACAGACAAGAGAGAAAGAAGAAGTGTATGATAGGATCATTTTTGTGGGTGGGCAGCTCTGCCACCTCTCTGAATAATCTAAACATAGTGAGGTGGGACACACACACACACACACACTCAAACTCACACAGAGAGCATGTGGTAAAGGAGTGGATGGTGTGACTGGTAACTTGAAGCAGGAGACCAAACACATTATGCAACAGCCACCTCCTGCTTTTAGGGTTCCTACACATTTTCAAAATTCCAGACTTTTCCAGAAATCTTGGTTGATTTTTTAACATCTCAGACTACTGATTGCAACATGTTTGTCAGGCATGTTAATACTCCAAATGTTAACAGGTTACTTTTTTTTTTTTAAAATCTATGGTATTACCATCTGTTCATTCACTCAGTGCCACCATTGATTTGCTTTCCACAATACAGACAGGTGTTTGAATCACTCTGCCTCACCCACTCAATAGAAAATATATTCAGCTGCCTGCTCCTAATGTGAATAAAACCAAAATATGCTGCTTGCATGATTCATTTATAATTGCAATTTCTGCATTTCGCTTTTTAGAAAAGTATAAATTCAAGCAATAGTCTCTTTTCTATTTCCATACTTACCCAAACCTGGAAATTATCCAAATCATATTCCATATTTTTTCATACTTTTCCAGACAGTTTAAGAACCCTGTGCTTTTGATCTTTCACAGAGCCATGACCTGGCAAGTGTGTGTCAATGCCTGTATTTAAGGTTGCACTGCTCTGTGTGTACATCTTAATTACACAGAGGACTCATAAACCTGAGGGTTTTCTTTTGAGTTAAAACACAGCTTAATGCCTTGTTGTGCAAGTGTAGCCTTGTGAGTGGGAAACAGGAAGGTGTACTTTATTATAGAGAAGCAGCAAAAAAACAGTGGGCAGTGTTGAGTCAATCACCACAAGGGACTCCTGTGTATGCGCGCACACACACACACACACACACACACACACACACACACTTCCTTGACTATTGAGAAATGCAACTGATGCGCTCTCATCAAAGTAAATATTCAGCACTGTGGTAAGCTCTGTCAGCACTTACTTAAAGGTGCATATGTCTTCACCACCTAAGCCTTAAATGGGTTTGCATACAAAGCCATAAAATGTAGCACTCAAAACATTAAGCTGACAAGTGTGTTTGTGTGTGTGTTAGAAAAAAAAACTGTGGCATTAGCAAAGCAAAGCAGCAGTTCGTATAAGAGCCTGGAAGCAAAGAAAACACTGGACATCATGCAGGCATTGTGTATATTCTGTGAACCCACAACTAATCCACTAGTTTACAACATCTTCTAAAATGCATCTGCTACTCTTCATGATCTACAAGGGTTGACTCTAAGGGGCTATTTTCATCTCTGCATGGCAATGACAGTAGTGGAAGGATACGGTCTGTGCCAGGGAAGAGCGTCCGTCCAGTGAGTAGTTCAGCCATGATGCAGCCCACCGACCAAATATCCACTAAAATAATGTTAAAAAAAACAAACAAAAAAAAAAAACAAACAAAACATGCACACACAAACACAAACACAGTAAACGGCATGGTGAACACTCTAGAATAGGATACAATATGTCTGCATCTTATTCAGTGCCCTTTAAGAGCATAATGCAGAGTGATCTGAATCCAGTGGCTGCTTATAGCACCTCCATCATAACAACACATGGATGTACATGAGCCATTTCAATACAGTTTAAACCTGCACATTACAAGAAGAGGGTTGTGCACTTGTGTATGGTGTTATAAGTTCCATTTCACTTTTAAAGCAACATTATCTTTGAATGTGCTGTACATCTGTTTACCTGTCATGTTGTAGTGCATCCAGTTGAGCATGATCTCTGGAGCCCGGTACCACCGGGTGGCCACATAGCCCGTCATCTCATCATCGGAGTGTCGTGCCAAGCCAAAGTCCAGGATCTGAGGGATGCATCACAATCAGTTTTTGTGTGTGAGAGAGACATATGGAGATGATGTGAATGCATAAACATCACCTATTCCAAAATTAATTCAATGATATGACAAATTTAATCTCTAAATTGACTACAGCAGCCTTTCTGCACCTTCAGCTCACAGTCTTCATTCACTGCCAGATTACTGGGCTTCAGGTCCTGCAAGAAAACAGGCAAGAAGGTGAAAGGAAGGTTAAGTAGCAATGTTATGCATATTACATGCAGCTTTTAAAATAAATAAATAAAATGCATTAAAATAGGACAGCTTAAGTGGGATGAGAGAGCCTTCTGATCAACACAGGTGAGATGGTCAAAAGACTTTGTAACTGTTCAAGTTTTAAAGTAGGGCCACTTTAAAAGGTTATGTGATTAATACACATCATATGCCCTGTTCAAGAGAAATTATATCTATAGACCTCTGGGGTTCAGGCGGTATTCATGCACATTTAGGGAGGCTTGTAACTTACTCTGTGGATGATATCTGCAGAATGGATGTACTGTAGGAAAATAAAGAAAATCATGATTAAACACAACGGTTTTCACTTCTTAGTTCAGGCCTATTGAGTAAAAATTCAGATCTAAACAGAAATTGTAATGCCAAGCTCCACATCTTACACTGGTTATGAAAAAAATGAATAGAACAGCTCTCTTTCCCTGGACCATCTGCCCCAAATTTGTTCTGCCCATACTTACAACTTTATGCATATATACATACACAGAACTATGATCCCTACTCTTCATACCATGCAGCAATACCGTACTTGAAATAAGCATGTTATACACTCAGTGGCCCCTTTATTAGGTCCACCTGCACAACCTAATTCAATCCAATACAACTGTTCTGCCATAAAGTTAATGTTATGATGCCTATAATGCTAAGGTTTTCTTTTCTTTCTTTTTTTTTTTTTTTTTTTTTTTTTTGCAGTAATAGAGGCGTTAATTCAGTTCTATGTTTGGCATTGAGCTCATAGTTAGTGCTGCTGTTGTACTGGACTGCATTTTATTGAGAGGTGTTTCCAATAGTCTGTCCCACTCATGTATATAAACAGGGAGGGCAAAAAATCAGAAACACCTCTAAATATAATGTAGTCCAGTAATTTAAGGCAGAGCTGTTGCATTGAACTGTATTAGATTGTTCAGGTGGACCTGATAAAGAAGCCACTGGGTATGGCAGCATACTGCAATCATCCATACTAGGTCACACTGTTGCTTACAACAGTTACTGTCACTGGTGCTGGTGCTATAAACCTTTTTAAGTAAATTTTCTAGTTAACATTTTTGCATCACCTACCCAGTCAAATCAGGAAAACAGTGCATTTTTTTTCCAGTATACTGACATTTAAAAATTCTGTTTCTCAACTTAAAATCAGCCAAGAATACCATCCTGCTGGTCCACAGGGTCTAAGGGAGTGTTTAAAGTGTTCAGTGACTTGTGGAGACATGTTGGTGTGCTCACTGAGTAATGTGTGGTGGGAAATGAGCTGACCTTTAACCCCCTGAGGATCTGATAGATGAGGAACTGGACGTGATCATCAGTCAGCTTCTGACACTTGATGATGTTGTTGAGGTCTGCCCCCATTAAGTGGGTAACCAAGTACCTGCAAATCAGACAGCCAGTTAGATTACTAAATTCCTAAAAACATTAGGGATACAACACACTCTTCTGTATCAAATGCTGAAGTATGTCTACTGATAAATCAAGCCTGGAATTTTCATTGATTCACTAATTGAATTATAATTATGGCTTTCTTATGGTTTATAAATCATTGTGGTTCGAAAAGTGCAATATAAATTTTATTAACATGGCTGTAATGACAATTAAATAAAACAGACTGCACTGTTAAACTGTCCTTACAATAAAACAAAACTTAATAGTTCATGCAAAATTCATGCACATAAAACCCTGAATGGGGAAAAAAAGCTGGACTGGTACAATTGATATGAAGAGGGTGGCAATCCACTATACTAATTTGACAAGAGAATTGTTCTGCTTTTCTGTTCCACAAACATTTCTAACTAGCTGACGTCTACAGTATGCCACCAACAGATCAGCAGGAGGGTGCAATGTCTTATGAGGGAAATATGTGTGTATGAGCATGTTACATTTGCTGTATCGTTCATACTGCAACAAGACGCCAGTAAGGCCTGGCTTGCCAACACGTGCGTGCACATCTGTTTCTCTAGAGTGCACTCGAAGGCTTGATTTCACCATTTTTAAGTGTGTGTCACTGGTCACAGGCAAGTGAGAAGTGGCACATCAGTCTTTCTTTCTCTCAGTCTCTCTCTCTCAGTCTCTCTGTGTGTGTGTGTGTGTGTGTGTGTGTGTGTGTGTGTGTGTACATGCGTTTATGTCACTTCACACATTTCCACAATGTGTCCAAAATGCGGCTGATGCCCTGGCTTGCACAGAATTCAAGGTCTCTGATTGAATATTCCGTGCATACACACAAACTGCACCCCCGGAGACAGCCAAATGGCTGTTACCATGGAGACTGGCTGTAATGTGCACAGCACACGTGTTTACCCTACATTCACCTTGGTAAAACTCACCACGTGATGAACTCACATGAAGTTCTGAGCTGCAGGATTATGATGTGACTATTGTAGCTATGGTTTTGTGTTAATCATGCAGTCAGTGACTAAGATGAATGGTTTCATTGTGTGAAAGAATGAGGGAAACAAAGCTACAGTATGGCAGGGAATGAGACTGAAAGAAGGAACACTCAAGAATCAGAGAGACGAAGAGCAGAACAAAAAGCGGAGTGAGGTAGAGAGATAAAGGTTGAGAAATGGTGTAACTTACACATCGTTGAACTCCTCTAAGCTTGTTGCTGGTGTGAAGACATCTAATAAACCAATCACCTGTGGGCAAACAGAGAGGTCTGAGGTCAGAAAACATCAGAAAAGGCTACATGGTTGGCAGACCTTACCAATTAACAAAACAAACAATGTTAATTCATTGTTTTTCTGCATGATTTTCTACCCTGTTCTCTTTTTTCTAAGTATGTCATGGGGAATTCAGTTTGTGATTGCACAACAGGAAATCCAAGTAGAGTGGAGAGCACCAAAAAACAATGTGTGAAAGCAATAACAGACAATAAGCTGCATGAATGTAAGAGTTTGTTAGATAACGATTACGTGTGCATTACATAAAAATGTTCTGTGAGGATTCAGTATTGAACAGAGACAAGGAAATGAGTGTGTATGTGTGTGTGTCTGTATGCACATGCATTGCATGCATGCATGCATATTCATGCATGCATGCTGCACATGCATTCGTGCATGTTGGTAGAGCACAGCCATTAGTGCTAACCCTGCCCCCACCCCCCTGCAGAGATATTGAGGAGGGTAGGTGTTGTAAAAACACAGCAGCAGCCCGCCCATGCAGGGCACAAATCCTAAGCTTATTGGTGGGCCTGAGCCAAAACAAACAGCTGATTGGTCCTCTCAGGCTTTCCAAAATCAAAAAGCCAGGGAGTCTCCTGGCAACAGTGTGAGGATAATGTAACAGAAAACACTGAGCCCCTCCTTTGTAATGCATCCACTGGTATACACCAGTGGAGATTATTTCTGCACACTCAGATGATTTAGAGAGGAAACAGCAGCTTTATCAAGAAAACCAACTATCCCTCTGTTGTAATGAAGAATCTGACAACATGCTCATCAAATCAATAATGACATAAGTTCCACATGAACTGTTAAGCAAAGTTGCCTCTCATTATTTGCTCTTAAAACTGTTCTCTGTGTTAAAAAATGTATTTGGATTACCATTTGTTATTCAAGTCAGTTCTGTGCAGACATATGTGTGTTTGGAAAACGTGGCATTCTGAAAAACTCTGGTTTCAATTAAGACCTCTTTCTCTCCAACAAAATACCGAGGTATTTTACCAATACCAATGCATAATGCAACACTAATTCCAAGATTGCTTAACACACTGTTCAAACTGCAGCGGTGGTGAAATAAGGACTACAAGATCCAGGCAAGGCAATGTTATGTAAGCACTGAACTCTGTGTGGACTGAATCACGGCCTGTTTAAGTTGTGCTTTGGTATGAGTTATGAGGGTTCATATGGAACACTGTCACAACATGAGGGGAAGGCTGGACTGTCTCAGTATGGCTTGGCTTACATGTCAAGTGATGGACATCTGCAGTAAACTGATTTTTCTCTCAGCTCTTCATCTCAACACACAAAATATAAAAGTAAAAGGCATTTATACAACAACTTGGCCTTTCCATGTACTGTAACAGCTGGATTTTTCTTAAGTCTCTTCTGCATGCCCTAAATACTGTAGTTGCACCTGAACAAGACCTTTCATGTCATGAAAGGTCTTGCACAAGCCATATCAGTGTCACTCACTGATACAGCTTGTGCATGTCCAGAAATGGTTGAATGGCTGGTGCATGAATTCTAGGATTAATTAATTCATGCAGATGAAACAACATAGGGCTTTACAATGTTCAAAACTAAGAATGAAATTAAATGTCCATGACATAGATCAGGTCTATTCGACTTCAGCAGCAAGTGGGCTGAATTGTTAATTCACATGGGGTTTGTGGGCAACACAGAATAATTTGTCAGTGAATTGCTACAGGCAGCTCGTACTCTCACAGTATAAGGTTAATAGATCTTTACATGATATAAAATAGCTGTGTGCATCTTGTTTTGTCCAGACAGCAGCCGGTACATACAAATAATTAGATGGGGTTTGAAAGCTTGATACACAAGTGCAAAAGGTTACATCTACCAACAACAGAGATGGTGTTTTTCTGGTCCACATCCATGTAGAAAATAGGATGAATAGAGTAAAACGCTATCTGTCAGACTAGTAGTAGCCTACATTAACTTATTTATTCATCATAGGCTATCATATAGCCTGATTTACTCACAGGCTCTTGTGAGCCATAGCAAGAAACAGAAATTGGCCTGATGTGGATGAGAGGCACAGATAAACAAAGTGGTTGAAAACTGTTTTCTTGCTGATGTCCAAGAAGAAGAGAGGGTGCAGGCCTCACCTTCCACTCAGACAGTTCCTGTCTCTTGAGCTATTTCCAGTTGTTAAAAGTGGCCAAAAGGTGGAGCTGAGTGAACTGCTTACAATGTGCAATTATTTTGTGCAGCAGACAAAAAAATGGCTCCAACTTGTACACTCACAGAAAGTCCCAAACTTCACAGCACACCGACACCCATAAATACCATTTCATAACACAAGAAACTTCCCACAATTAGATCGAGTAAGAGAGACTGAAAGCAGCAACAGCACATGGTGCTGGTACACTGCTATGCTCTAGTTACAACAAAAGAAACCAGAAACTTTCTATATGTATTCGTACATGGGCAGGTGTCCGTGGGTGTGTGAAAACGTGTAATATGTATAGTTAGACACAGGGATACAGATAACCGAACTGAAAGCAGCGACTGTGGGAGGGGAAAAACAGCAAATTTCCTCATCAAAGGCAAACAATGGCAATCAAAATCAAAGTGGCAACAGGATGAGTAGAGTTGCAATTTTTTCATTATTTATAAATCTGTTGATTATTTTCTCAACTGATAAATTACTTGTTTGGTCCATAAAATGTCAGAAAATATTGAAACATGTTGTCCCAACCAATAATCTACAACACAGCAACATTTAGTTTGCTGTTACAGAGAACTAAAGAAACCAGAGCTGGAATCAGAGAATTTGGAAATTTTCCTCTAAAAAAATGACTCAAAACAATCAATCAATTATCAAAATAGTTTGCAATTACTTTAATAGTAGGCAAGTAACCGATTATTCGACAGCTCTAAAGATGAGATAAAAGAAGAGACAGCACAAAACCTGATGTCAGCATGTCTGAAATAGCCTACATGCACAGTGAGTCACTGTACGCCAAGCTGTCCAGGACAACATGCTCTGATCTCTTGCAGGAAAGCCCCTAACAACAGCACATCACATTAACCCCCCTTGGGTGAGGCCACTATGTGTGTGTGTGTGTGTGTGTGTGTTTGAGTGTGTAGTTGACAACTGGGCCTAGCTGAATCAAAAGCAGAAAATCTCATGTGTACAGTCACACATATGGTTATACAATTTATTTGCCTGTTGTCCTGTTTTGACTAGTGGGGGGCAAAATGTCACAATGATACTGACACTATTAGGCTGAATTACACAATCAAATATCACAGTATTGACTGAATAGCTCTATAACAATATTGTGACAATATTGTAGGGACTGTTGGTGCTTTCATTAGATATTTAAACACAAATGATTTTTGTTAAACAATCATTACTAATGTAAATATGAAGCCAAGTCAGTACAGGAAAAGCTGCAGGTTCCAACAGCTCCAATAACGTCAGAAAATTGCATCCCTTCACAGTAACGCAGCCTTGACATACTGACATAATATTGACGTATCACTCAGCCCTGAGCTGAGCAGTCACATCATCATGTTGACACTGCATTCCAGTCTTTAGGGAAAGTTTCTAGTTTTACAGTTTCCTGTTTAACTACTGCAATATTTGGGTCAACACATCCATAACTATGTCCCTGTCAGCAGGACTACATAACAAACTCATTTTCTACTGTAAAATGTGGTCTGGTCAACAAGGTAACAGACAGCATAATAAAGTGAGCAATGCTAGCTCTAGTCATGTTGCAGCTTTTGGTTCAAATCAAACTGATGGTATTTTCATGATGATGGAGACTGAGACCAGAAAAACTGAAAGCTACATATGCAATCTTTCCGCAGGAGGCGTAAACAAAAGAGCGGTGAACAGGCTCTGGTCAAAACTTTAAGGTGGGGGCTTGTTGCAGATGACTTACATTCTCGTGCTTCATGTGTTTGAGTAGCCGCAGTTCTCTGTAAGTCCTCTTGGCGTGGATGACGGACTGGAACGGTCTGGACAGCTTCTTCACCGCTATCTTCAGGCCCGTCTTCACGTCATATGAAGAACTAAGAGACACACATCAAACAAGGATGGCATCACAGCTTGATAAGACCTGCACTGTGCATAGCAGACACACTCTATCAGGCCATTAACAATAACAATTCTCATAAGAAATTCCAAACCAGTCTTCCTTAATTCAACAGGGAACGAGATGTTCCACAACACCGCGTAGGTGGCCTCAATCCGGTAAGCAAATCATTGCACAACAATAAGCACTTGGTTTCACTTCATATCTCTGCAGCCTGAAACTGTATAGGGAACATGACAGAATATGTCATAAAATATCTGCTCCATTGTGTGGCACAACACAGGAGTGTGAAAATCAGTTGTTAACTAGAAACATGATTAAGGGAGCAAAACAAAGGACACTGAACTTCTTGAATCACCTTGCTCTGTTGAAATTTACAGTGTACTTAATGTATTAAGCATGGTTAGCACACAGTATGGTGGGTTCAGCACATGTGCTGTGATTACAGGTTTCAGACAAAGCCAATCTTTGTTGGGAAATAGACTGATGGTGTTCAGATGTTGATGTGGGGGCGGTAAAGACAAACTCCATGTAGCCCTGCTTGGCCTAACACATGTTGCCCCAGAAGTTTAGTGAAAGCAGGGGTAAATCCTTACCTCACCTTTGGGTGACAGGTCTATTGGGATAAATATGCTGCACAAACATAAATGTCCACAGACCAATAAATACTCTGTAAAACATTTAAATGTCTATGTAAAAAGATATTTGATCATGCCTCCCCCCCAAGTCTAACTCCCGCACACTCAGTCTGATTTTGCAGCATTTTAACTGGCATTCCCTCTAACATGCCTCGACTCAGCAGGCTTGTATCATCTGAGGCAGGCAGGCTGACACTGTCTGCCAATCAAATGAGAATCAAAGACTGGTATTGTAACTGTCTGCCCATGGGAGAATTCATTCATGCATTTCATTCAAGCACTACCCCGTTGACAACATCATGTATCTGCACGAGCACGACCATTTCAAAGACTATTAGCTACTCTTATCATGAGACAATGTACATTTGAGAACAAATTCACAGAGACAGTGGTGGGCAGTATATATTGGACTATACTGTACACCAGCAGAAATCTGTGCAATAGAAGATAATTGGCATTCTGTTACTACCACAGTTTAGCAAATTAAACAGAACTGGGCCACAGTGCTACTACCCTATATATGCCACTGAAAATTTGTGGGCAGGGCTGCTTTAAAAGTACCATATGATGTGGATTGGTTATTATGTGTAAGAGAGCAAAGCGTGTCCTGTAAACCTCAGACAGGAGGACACCCAACATAATAAAGATCATGCGAAAAAAACAAACAAACAACAACAACAACAAAAAAAAAAAAAAAACAGAGAGGGAGCAATGTCTGACTGATGCCAGGCTAAGTTGTTGGCAAATAGGGATTCAAAATTGTTGCTCTCATCTGTTGTTTCCATTTCATCTTTGTTTGCATAAATGCTTAGATTTAAAAAATCAAGTACTGTAAGTGTGACAGAATAGCCTTTATTTTCCAGATATTCAATTACTTGGACCGTTTATACTTTGCACAACACTGCAATGAGGCAAGAAAAGCACAATACAGTCTTAGCAAGCACACACAGTTCACAAACAGTAGGCTAATTATGTTTGTAACCAATTTGTCCGTGTTCCCCCCACACATGTAAACACGCTTCAACAGCAATAGCCAGTGATAATGATAATTTTCATGATAACGTTTTTATAGCATGAAACTTATTACAACGAGGCCATTCAGCGATTGGGCTTGAGCTGTACACATGAGAGTGTGTTTGCTCTGACTGATTTTGGATTTGAATTAAATTACATTTAAAATAGTTCTTGATCCTTCACAGCTATCTACGTTATGGTATGGTACATAGATTCTACACTTATATCGAACTGTCTGCCATGTGAATGCAAGAGCTGAATATACTGAACATGAACAGTGCCACCGTCTGTTATTATCTGTCCATGGACCAAAGATGGCAGCCTCATCCAGGTGTGACTGCTTCAGACCCACACAATTAGCAACATCTGAGTGCCATCTTGTCAAGTAAGCATGTTGACTTTGTTATGTTACCGGTGTACTTGACACACAAATGATAGGTAACAAACTACGTGGCTTTTATCAAGTTCATTTCTCTCTGTTCTGACATCCAAAATGCATAAACACATTAACACCAGACAAACATGTGCACAGTGCATGAGGACCTGTCTGCAGGCATACATGGAGACCGGCACAAAGACAGTATGGAGGCAGTAGAGAGTGAGGCAGATGGGCCTTGCCTCCCCATGGTGAGTGACATCGCTGCATTTCCTGTATCTCTGAGGGCACACAGCCCAGATATGATAAACCACATTCCTTCCAGGTCAATCACTGAGGCTGCATCACAAATGGATGACTGCAAAGTCAGATGAGGAAAACGTTTTAACTCCAGTGATAAGGAAAATTGTTTTTCCTTTATTATGCTGTACACTAATGTGGGGCAAGGAAATAAAAGACAGATCTTTCCTTTTCTTTCCTAACCTACTTTAACCACAGCAGATGACTAAGAACTTTCCTTGTAGCAAATATTCAGAGGAGTAGCCACAGAGAGTGGGGAGCATAACACACACTGACACATGGGAGCTACCATCAACTACTGTCTTAGACTACTGAACTAGTCTTGAGCTGCTCTGTACCCATAAAGTTCAGTGATTTTATCAGGGCACCTCAATAGTAGCCAACTTGTTAAGGGGGGGAGAAGGGAATTAGTCACTTCCTTTGTCTATTTTCTCTGAACTGAGTGAGGGTTTGAGCTGTATGAGCTGTCAACTTCACAACCGTACATGAATGGGAACTCAAGATCTCTGTTTTTTCACACACCACAACTTGGTCAACAGCCAGAGTGGGGCAGAGTGTCACAACATCTAATATTTGAGTACACAGAGTAATGAACATAAACAAAGTCTTGCGACACTCAGCTTGCTGGTAACAAACTTATGATCCCAAGTGCATAATAAGAACAGCACGATAAGCACGTGTGCCTTTTCCAGTAAGTCTGAAAGAAGCCGTCACACCCGGTGTATGTTCCAGCCTTGCAGAACACCTTGTATATGTCTGACTTTTGAGGGGAAAACCCATACTCAGCAAACACAGACCAGTCAGAGGCAAACTCAAATACCTAACGACACACACTGCGACATCTATGAAGCTACAGCTAATTTGCACAGCAAACATGACCCGTTTAAGCGCACACACCATCCAATTACTCTGTAATGAATGTAAGTGCAATAACAAAGGACCATAAAAATGTGGGCTGTAAAAATAAACAGCATTAGGAGGCCAGCATCATCAGGGAGGCAGTAACTGTCAGCATCATGTTATGACTGACTAAACCTATAAACTTACAGAAATGGCTGCTTGAGATGAAGCATCTGCGTAAGAGTGTTATTCCCTCCTGCCATGCTGTCATTGGAGTGTCTGCAGGAGTGCTCAATTTAATGCTTTAAAGATGTATTAAAAACAAAATTCAACAAAATAAACATGATTTTTTGTGGGGGATCATCTCTTCTTGAAATAAGAAGATGCAGATAAGTATAATGGTTAAGCCATAGGTTATATATTTGATCCAATGTACAGAAAGTTTTACATAGTAATATGACAGGTTATTAAGGAGATCATTTATCACCTGCTGTTGCAACAGTTTCCTTTGGTGAGATTCCATAGTTTGAATGAAATCTAACCATGACATTTTTTCCCAAGAAACTTAAGACAAGTAAGCACAAGGATTTCCTTGAATTTCACTCTACAAGTAATGACAGGTGAATATCAACTGAGTTGCATTAATCTACCGCAGGCATTTCCCCAAAAGGTAAGAGTAGCTGATAGTAAGTATAAAGCCATGAATTAAGTTCAGAAGTATTTAGTTTTTTTAACACAAGAAATGTTGACTCTCATTCAGAAAAACTTCACTTGTTTGGACATAAATGACATTAGATCAGATATTTATGTTGAAATTAAGACCCCATTAATCCAAATTTAAGTCAATGTAAAGACTTTTAAAGGCCTAATATTTCTAAAAATTGAACTTTTTCAAGATTTTTGGGGAACCTGCAGACACTCTGTTTGTAGAGTTGAGCTGCCCTCATCTGACATTGTGTTACAGAACTACTGGCTACTCAGCTGTCTACTTTTTTATTGCATCTTCTCTTTCACCTTCCATATTAAGAACAGCGTCTCCTCTGATCAAACCCCTGGCACTGTGTACTCCAGACTGGGTTTTCCCAAAAAATTCAAACACTTTCATTTGTGTCAGGATGTTGTTCAGCACCAGTGATCTTCATATGCTAAGATACTTTTAGATACTAAGATCTAATCTGTGACTTCATGCCATTTGCCAAAATGAGGGGTTCTACACTTCTGACATCAAGTCTTGGTATAGTAACAGTGCTTCATATGACAGCTGGAGCTGTAGTCATGCTAGATTGCAGGTTTTTAAACAAGTGCGTCAGCCAGAAACTGCCTTATCAGCAAATATTTTAAGTTTTACAAGGTGCCTACAGACAACATAGAAAGAAATATCATGGCACCAGTGCACATACAACCAAGAGAAAGGCTTCCACACTGTGACAGACTGACTGGAGAAATATACTACGTTTCCAGTTGTACACAGAGGGAAATGAAGAGGAATGCACCTGGATGCAAACTGAGGAGTGGTCCTTAAACACCTGTGTAAACTAGCAAAACGGACTGCATAGATACACAGAACATTTGAATAGAGTTAAGTCACATTCAAGTGTGTAAGAGTACAACGAGCCTGTGGGCAAGGCACCTGTTTTTTTGCTCTGCTGAGTAACCAAGACCAAATAACATGAGGCACACAGTCCATAACCTAACTTAATCCCAGCCAGTAGCTTCACTTTGAACTCTTTCTTCACTCACCCACACTGGACCTCCTCCAAGTCTGACATTTCAAGAATGGAGACAAAGGTCAGCAATAAAAAGGCGGTGGTAGTGGTCTTCTGCCTCTGAGTGACAGGTTGATGAAGGATATTAAACACACACACACACACCTCCACACACACCTCTTCCCACACTTTTCAGCTGGGACATGTTTAAGCACAGGGCCTGGGGAAAGCCATGGCAGTAACAAATAAGATCGTCCCAGTTGGCCGGCTGACTGTGTGAAAGACACTGTCCGTCAAGCTAACCAACATCCATCCAAATACTGAAGAAGGCAGTATGAGCGTATTTATATTTTTCTGATACGTTCTGAACAACTTTAATAACACCGTCCCATTCAGAGGATGCGTTTACATTTGACAGCTTCTCACCGTGGCACAATAAGCTATACGCAAAGGAGAATGATGCAGTCAGTGTGATCACTACCCAGTTACATCATGGCATCAACTAGATAACAGCAATACAGTGGAACACAATAGCCTACCCATGTTTTCACTGTGAAATATTCATGCAACATAAATAATCTTTATGACAAATGCACCGGTACTACTTTTTGCGTTGTCCATACCAAATACAAAACTTTAAGTATAAACTGAAACACAGCGCCAAGCTGACCCATTACTTTCACTGAACTGATTGAGGGCTTAGACAGGTCATTTTAAGTTAACAGACAAAACAATTTGAAATCTTGTTTCCCTAACATGTGAGAAACTTGTGAATGATAAAAATTGAAAAAATATAAACAGCTTACTTTTATTTCTGACACTCAGGGCTTTTGATACTGATTATTATAGTGTTGGCTAAAATCTCTGACTTTGATGCTGGCAATTTAGCTTGATAATGGCTCTGATACCAATATCAGCATCCAATGCATCCCTGTCTAATTGCAGAGTGTTGTAAGTAGCATCAGACTGGTCTGTTGTCAACTGTATGGAGCTTGTTTTCCTGTTATCTTTTGTTTTTAACCCCAACAGAGAATCACACAACAACTGTCCAGTGTCATCTTGTGGGACAAGAGAAAAACTACTACCAAAACCAAAGGTGGGCTACAATTATGTGAGGATGCACCCGTGATGACTAACCGTATCACGGCTGAGGCGGCTGCGTAACCTCGGGACTGTGAGTCATGGGTGTAACACGACGGGAGAAAGGGTGACATCATTCTAGACTCATCACCGTCGGACGGGCTCCTATAGAGAGCCACTCACTATGGACTAGGGGGGCCTACTTTCTGAAAACCATGTGACTTTCTGGTACTCTGCAGTCTGCACCCGACTGGAAAGTGCACAATGTATGTAATGTGCCTATGAAAAGCGAAAGAAGGTGCATTGTACCAAGTAGCAGCCCATACATATGTTATTACAACGCCGATATAATCGGCGATCACTGCTTATTTATAAATGCATCCTCCATAAATCCCCATCTCATGTGGAGAGGATCCACTTTGGTAGATGATGCAAACAGGAACATGTCACCGACGAGGCTGCTCCGCCAGAGCCTAAAGACAGTCAACAAGAAAAAAAAAAAAAAAACACACCCTCTTCTACATCTAAGGCATCTAAACTTACTCTCTACGCTGCCACTGTGTTGACTGGAAAACCTACATACAACTGTGTCACCGTTTCACTGCACGTCAGCGTGCGAGCCAAGCTGGGAAGCGGGCAAAATGTGCACAAAAATAACAATAATAATCCCCACCCGTCGAAGAAATGCGAGCTGCGCCGAAGCGTGCACGATGTACCCGAAATTTGCGTCGATGAAAAGTATGAAATGTAAACAAAAGGGCTCAAGTGTTAACCCGGTTGCTTCCAGATTCATTCGTTGATGTGCATTTCGCAGGGAGATACTGGGGGCCTCTGGGAAAGCGTTGTGGCATTGTGCAATTTTGTTGTGTTCTCGTTGCTGCTGTGCAACGCCGCTTACCAAACGGATCCGTAAGCACCGGAGCCAACTGGGGATAAGTGCTGGTACCGCTCCGGGACCTCCCACACGGTTTTGTTGAGCTCCTGTCGGTAGAAAGTGGGTCTCTCCTTCTGCGACATTCCTGCGGATTTACCGACCCCCCCGGTGACAAACAAACCAGTCGAAACTTCTGCCTTCTCCTCCTCTTCTCTCTCTCACCCTCCTCGCAGTGCGGTGCGGTGGCTGCGTCCTCCAGGAAACTCAAAACAACCGAGGCGCGCCGAAGTAATACACGACCTCGGCCTTCAAGTCGTGCAAATTGCGTGCAGTTGTGCAAAATTTCCCCCCGTGCACGGCGGGATGGAGGTTTGTAGGTAACTTCCTCTAGCAGACGCCGTTCAGGTCAGGAAGCTACGGACGCTCGCTGGATTTTTCCCCCCTGTTCTCGTTCCGCTCGGTGCGCGTAAACGTCAAAGCGTTACGTCGCTCCGTCCATGGCTCCGTCACCCACAGTGCGCGCTCCCGCAGGAAGTATCGCGAGAAGTAGGTTATTATTGAGAAACCTGGGGAAATCCTATAATTCCTGTTGTGCCTTTACCAGTGGGAATTCCCCTCTATCAGTTGAGCTACTGATTCAAATGCACCTCCCCGATAGCAATAGCAATCATAGCGTTGGTTTGTGTAAGAGATTTTAACTGGATACTAATAAATCATTATCAAAAAAAGCCCTAGTGCACCAAGGCTCAAATAAGAAATCTACTGCATGTCACCTAACATCTATTATTTCAAGTAAAAAAAAGACCACAAACACAGACCTTGTGTCATTAATTCTTTACTGGAAAACAAATCACCCAACCCCACCCCCAAAAAAACACCACATAACTTTCTTCTCTGCGTATCGTTATAAAAAAATAAGGTGACAGTTTGGGACTCGTCTATAATCCTTTTACTTCATTATAAAGTCAGAGTTTAACAGTGTTTGATTTAAGATGGCATGACGAGCATCACACCTGTTTGGCAATACGGTTAAATCTTCAGGCAGGTCAGATACAATTATCCAATTCCACATGTAATTCGTTTAGATATGCTTCTAAAAATTGTCGTCATCTTCTCTGTGCAGCACCGTGCAATGTTGACAGAATTTTTTTGAAGTGACATACACTGACCGATCTGTTATGCTAAAAACAAATGTCACATGGTACAGAGTTGGATGCATTGTGTAGGGTAAATACAGTGTTCCCCAGTGTAGTGTGCATTTCAACCCGAAAACAAAAATACAAGACTCCAGGAGGCCTAACAGTACTGTTAAGAAAGGGTAAAAGATCCAAAAAGAGTAAAATATTAAGTATACGCAAGAACAGTTTCATATATTAGCTTTGTTTCTCTCCTTCCCTCCTTGAGTGAAGGAAATGGATACAGGAAAAACAGCATAGTTGGGACCAAGCAGAATTGATCACTTTTAGTCTGACTGCACTTATCCTCTGTGCCGTAAACCTCTCTTGGTCATAGTTTTTCAAATATATACAGCTAGGTTATTCTTAGATTTTATGCAGGAATAAGGTACAATGAAAATCTTACACCTTCCACTTCGTCCTTCAGTATAAATTATCATGGGGAGGTGTAGAGACAACAAAAAAATGTTACCCAGCAATAAAATTACACCAAGTGACCCCAATGATTTCTCTCCTCTATCACATTGGTAAGGTAAATTCAGGATGACCTGCATGTCTGTGGTGCACAGACATGAGAGGAAAGGAGAAGTCATTAACCCAGTCACCACAGGGGGGCAGCACTGGCTTGTCTGTCAAATGGGTCCGCCAGGCCACAGGGCTTCATCGGTCACATAATCCAAGAAGTGTCCACAACAAGGATTAACACACGACCATTCAGGTGAGTCCGTCCCCAGCCTGCATCCATCCAGTCTTTTCCAGTCCAGTCTGATGCTCTCATTTTAAGAACACCAAGTAGAACGCCATCGCCAGGCAAGATACCGCCACAGCAATGTGAAGCCGTGTCCCGATTACTGCGGCTAAGAAAAAGAGACGCAGATGAAGACAGTCAGTAAAAAAAAAAAACCTACAGATAAAATGACAAACATGCACAACAAGAAGAGAAACACATACTATGTCAACAAATATCTACCATTCATTTGAGTATGATTAAGAAGGAACTGGCACTCCCAAAGCCAGAAACCAAAAATCCGGCTTAAACACGAAGCTCAAAGCTGACTTTCACAAGTCAGATACAAGTTGGATCATTTTTATGAGGTACAGGATTATCTATTTTGTAACCCAATACATATATAAGCACCTCGGACAATCCCTTTAGATGCACTTAAAAGATATTTTTCCCATCTTTCACTACCCGTGGAGCATTTCCAGATGTCATATTTTCATGACACCACATGTTCATGGATAAATCCTTTGGTTTCTGGTATTGAGAGAGCAATTCAGTCTCATACATGTTGATTATTGTCCTATAACATAGTGATAAAATATGAATTCTTAAACTGAGAGGTATTCCCTTACATGCATTACATGTTTAAGTCATAGCCATGAGCCAAATGAACCAAATATTAAAACACATTATGCTTACCTTTGTAGAAGACGCCCCACACCCCCTTCTTCTCAGAGAGTAGCCAACTGTTGAGGCGAGGCACCTTTTTGAGGTATGCACACGTGCAGATGAACAGCAGCCCAAAAACCAGGATGCCATCAAAAGAGTACACTACAGGAAAAGAAAGAGAAGTAGATAGATAGATAGATAGATAGATAGATACTTTATTCATCCCGAAGGAAATTCGAAGTTTTTCAGCAGTATCCACAGATTACAGATTAAATAAATAAAAAAAAAATAAAGAAAAAGATCTAAGTACAACAGAATAAGATCTAAGTACAACCCTGTGTGCAAAAAGCAATGTGCAAAAAACCATGTGCATAGGTGTATAAAATGTGCATAGATGTAGGTCAATGTGTAAATTTAGAAGAAATATACAGTATACACAGATGATAAATAGCAGTAAGCAATATAAACACTATAAACAAGGAATATAAAAAAATAGAAATATGAACAATTTAAACAGAAGTATGAACAAAGTATAGCATCATTTGATCTACCCTCAGCTTCCTTCAAATAAACCCAATGCCCAGCATCCTGCAAGTTGTCAATAAACAGTTTCAGATTTATGAATCGAAAGCACTTCAACTACCCTACCCTGATTAATACCAGACATTTGTTTACTATTTGCATAATCTTACATCATACAATTTATCAGGATTTCTCTTATTTCACAAATGCAGTTTGTTTGAGGGGATGACTATAGAGTATAGAGTATTTCAGATGCTTTCTATGAATACATGGTGATAGTATTCAAATGCACCTGTCCATAAACTAGGATCAGCAGCTGTGAGTCTGAACATACAGTGTCCTGTGCAAGCTGGGTTGACTGGACATGTCACAGCAGCTAAACACCATCAGCTAGCTAGCAGTAACGTGAACCAACTATGCTAATGTGATCAGACTGGCGACAAATGACATCAGAAGTTATGTATCCGCAAAGTTAGTAGGTCAATAACAAACCACTGCATGCCCGGCCACGTCCGACAGCTTCCTATTGTCGTTTGTTGATTAATGAAACAGTCATCACTGGGAAATATTAACATCAGCTAACGAAAACAGTTAAGCTACCGTTAGCGAGCTATCTTAGTTAAATCAACGGCCAGCGACTTACGACACTCGTAGAAAACAAGTAGCTAACTACTTGAAAACACTAAAGCAGCAAATGTGACCAACAACTGATACGACAGCTTCACATATTGGTTAGCAGGAGCCAGTCTTGCTGCTGGCAGACAGTGTGTACCCGGGCCACGTCTACAGCTAGCTGTAGACATGCTAACGACAGCGAGCCAAAGGAGCCGCTGTGTGTCCCTGTTTGCCCCTGACAGCCTCTTAGCTAGCTGCAAAATGCACACACGCACCATTTGTCATATTCGCGGGTTGGTTTCGACGAGCTTATGTGTCTGTTTCTTCCTTTCAATCAGCAATCCATGTTATGTTTCAAAGTGAAGCTAATGCCTCCCTAATTCGCACTCTTCGCAGATCTAGGTTGACATTTCCGGTTTCATCGGCTTTGATTCGTCTTCTTTTACGTGTGATGCTCGCCAGCGTCCTGTTTGTCGCACTACTGACACCTAGTGGATTCTGTGCGAAACAACACAGTGAGGACTCGCAGTACCACACCCTGTAAATATGGGTTTCAAATGGGAGGGTAACACACTTTGTTTACTGAGCACGAGGAAGGATAAAACCCTTCAGGTTAATGCCAAGACTAATAATAACCCATAGAATTAATGTGGCACTTTTAAATGCAGTCTTTAATCTGATTTTTGATGTCAAATGTATATGAAAACATAAACAATGCAGGAAAATGCTTTTATTTTGGGTTGTGATGGGCCAAAAGAGTTGTCCTTTACTACTGAGGCACTTGTAGGTTTTATTCTTTTGAGAACTGAGTGGCATTCTTCATTTTTTAGCAATGGTAAGACACCTCCATCCACAATGATGAGAATAATGAGAATACACATCAGTGCACTCAGTGTCACATTTTTTTCAGCAATAAGAACCATACAAATGTGCAAAATATTCTGTATATGTCATCAAAAGCAGATGAAAGTGAATATATGTGGAAGGTGCTCAGCTGTTTATACATTATCTGAATAGGCAATAGGTATAGCCCATTGTCAACCTGTTAATTTGTATATGAGCACATTTTAATTTTCTGACTGTTTTTCCTCACATTGTCATATTATCTTATGTTATATAAAATATATTACATGTTCAATAATTGATCATTTTCTCTTATTTCACACTGCATGCATTTTATATTCTTTTTGTCTGGTTGCTATTTGGCATACACTCTTAGCACTGTAATCCACATATTTTTCATACTTACATTTCTGTTTGATCCACTGTAATGCATAAATTGTGTTTTAGTATATTTTGAGTATTTTTATTTCAATAAGTCTATTAATAAACTTTTTTTCTCTTCTGTTGCTAGCTGATGCTACAATGCACCAGTGTCCCCACAGGGATAGTTTCATCTTACCTTCTATTTTGCTTAGAATAAATAAATGAAAACATGAAATAATACCAACAGGAATTCATCTGCATGTATTGATGAGTTAAACACCAAGTCTGCAATCTGTTTCACTGCTTTCAATGTGTGGCAACCTCGAGACACCAGCTGGGTCCAAGTGAAGGGATGGCAGGGCCATGCTCGATGAACCCTTAAAGAGAATTTAATTTCAACACATGTTCTACCACTCTAATCCTTCCATATGTTATCCCTTCCCTCAGATACAACATATAAGTTTCCCTTGTAGGGGTGCAGAGGAGGGAACAAAGGGTGATAAGACAGTTAATAAGATTTGACCACAGGATTTCAAGGCACACCTGTTCAAGCCTCCCCCTATAACTGCAGCTCGCCCTGCACCCGGAGACGCCAGGTGAGCTCCTGCTGGAACTGCAGCTGACTTTGAGAGACACCGCCTCAGCTACTCTCTGTTCTCTGCGATGCGTCTCTACCAGAACACACAGGTAAAGATGGTCTTGTGCTGTTAGCTGGAGAAGAGGTAAACATAATGTATAGTTCGTACATTTTTTAGTAGTGGTAGTTGATGAAATTTGCCAAAAATCTTAAGAAGTGAAGAAAGAATCATTGGCCTAATGATCAGGCTGGAGTTGTCTGTGCCACAGAAGAATCTAGTCAAAACCAGCTATTAAATAGAGATGGGTGGGGCAATTTCTTTCTTTTTTTTTTCTTGGTGGTGATGGTGTGTGTGGAGGGGTTTCAAATAGCGGGAGATGCACATTAAGCCTTGTGAAGTTTTCCTCTTTATTAAAATGAAAACTGTCTAGCTTAAAATAATATTTAGCAACTTCCACCTGTAAAGTACTCGTGGAACTCGTACAAATTTGAAACACAGCAGTGAGTATTTTTCTTTTTTGTGCAATTGTGTATGAGTGGGAATTTTTATGCTTTGTTTTGTTATGTTATGTTATGCATTTGATGCTTTTATTATACTTATAGATAAGTGATGTTTGTGGGGAATTTTTGGTTATGGAAAGTTAGTAAGTTGCATTAAGTTTGTAATTTAGCTGAAAGTAACCTCCCAGTACTGTTAACTGAGGAAAATTAGATACATAACTTAAACATTTTAAACTGCATTTTCAAAGTGAAATGTATATATGTATGTATATATACCTGTTCTTCACTCAGGTATCAAAGAAAATCACAGAAAATGGGTCTGACTGGAAAGGTAAGATAAAATCAGAATTTTTTGAAACAAAATTTTTAAAGCCAAGCTCATCTTGCTTCCGTGAATCATGACAAATAGTGTTATCTTAGAGCAGGTGCTTTAAAACATTTTCAGCTGAGTTATCATGTGAAAAATAATGTCATTTGTCAGTGATGCATTTTGAGTCCTCATCCATTTCTTTAGAAAGCATTCTCCACATTTCACACGCCACACTTTGTGAACAGATGCACTGGCAAATAGGTTGAAAAGGGTGTGTGATTGTGTGTGCAGGCCTGTGTTCCTATGTGTCATGGAGGCATCACTACCGGATAGTCTCATCATGCTGGCTGACTGAGAATCTGCAGCAGAAGGATGATGATCTCATCAAGCCGAAGAAGCTGCCAAATCCCGTCCTGGAGTCTCACCAACACCGAGCCCTTCATCGAGAGCTGCTGTTCTGCTGCAGACGGTGAGGAAATGCTTAGCTGTGTGCCTACTGCCAGCCAGTACAACCAGGTCATCCCAGATGCATGCACATGCACAGTGTGACATCAGTGAAGGGAGTTTTTCCAGAGGTACTGTACCTTGTGGAGATGAGAGTGCTACATTCAAATGATTCTGTATCGCAGTGCTCTCAGGGAGACTCACTTTGCTTTTGATTGACATGATTGGCTGCATCCTTAAGTGCAATTTGGAGTCTCATTGTGGACACATAGCAAATGATGGTTCCTCTTCCAGTTGGATCGTAATTCAAGGGAGATAATCTGCTGTGGTTGCTGTGGATAGCATGTTTTAATGAGAAGCTTGTCAACTATAATAATTTGTATTGTCTCTACAGCAAAATCTCCAAGAATCATTCACATGCCTTTAACACAGTGCTGTAAGATGGTCTAAAATAGATTAACACAAGTTTTTCACCAACATGCCATAAATTAACTAATACAGACCCATATGAGTAAGAAAGGCATGCCAACTGAAATCAGAAAGCAGAGCCCAGCAATATTTTCCCATTTTTGTTGTCTAATACTTCAGAGGAGCCTCTTATCCTCACTTGGGCTTGCCTGATCCAGCTAACCGTGACCCACCTAACTGTGATGTGCACAGGGATAAGCAGTGTGCTTAAGGTGGTGTTTAATGCCCACAGAGTTACAGGCACAACACATTTGCAGAGATCAGTAGTAATCTCTCAACAGGGGGCTGAGTGATCTCACTATCTAATGTCTGGTGAAAACAACAGCCATGATATAATACTGTGCACTCTCGTAATCTACCCTTTCAGCTACTAACTGTGCACTCCCATTTTTTTCAATACCTCCTGTCAAAAATGTACACCAGTGAAGTGTGTGCCCTTAATTACGATTATGTCCCTTCAAAGCTGCCCACATTTTTCTAGTAGTCCATCCCTATATCAGTTGTTTTGTGTCCATGTGTGACCCCAGAGGTCTACTGCCCAGACAAAAGCCCGAGCTGCTAAATGTGCTGGAACACAGGCAGAGGCAGCAACAGAAGCAAAGAGAACGAGCCCTCCGGACCCCCTCCGACCTGGAGCTGAAGCTACGCAAAAGGCAGCAGAAAATACAAGTGGTAAGTGAGCCCAGGGGTATAACTGAGACCAAAGATGAAAAACTGCAAAACCTGGGGAAGAGAGAATGTGAAATGGCCTCATTTATTTTTTTGAGCCAGTAAGCAAATCTGTGGATATTTCTGGATGTAGACTCTTCAAGAATCATATCCTAACACCGAGATTTGTCCTGTCTTGCAGTATGAGTTGGAGGAGCTGAAGAGGAATGAAAAGCTGAGGAATCAACCAGAATTTGTTCGTGTGAGAGGAAGCCTGAAGCACATCCAGATTGTTCATCAGTGAAAACCAGAACAAAAAGGCAACAAATCAGTTCCCTTAGACTGTGTAGCATGTGCAGACGGATGTGAGAAGCTGCTGTGTTGGTTAATAAACAGGAGGATCAACTTTAACAACTGGAGACCATCACACACAAGCACAGCACCCATCGTAGCTAAAATCTGAGATCAATCTACCATTTGCTCAAGTGATTACATGTTGCTGGTTTTCCTCCTCTTTCTGCAGGAAAAAAAAAAGAATAAGATATTGGCATAACCAGCATGCTTCACCGCTGTATTAACAGAATGCTGTCCAAAAGAGGGTGGGTAACGCAATCAGCAGCCTCATAGTTTGGCACTATGATCATCCTGCTTGATTACAAAATCAAACATTTCAAATCTTCCTTTAAGATCTTACAGGGGTTTACAGTTTGCACTATGGTAGGTATAAAGCCATCAAAGCAAAAAACACTTTTTTTTTTATCATCATGACCATTCCTACATCATCATATAGTTATCAAAAGGTTAGCCATTTCATTGTTCAATGTTGTCAAAAATTATATTTTTGTGTAATACTGCCTTTTGCAAACCATTGTGACAAAAAATGTAAATGTCTTTCCAGGATTTTAACAATTAATATACATAAAATGTGCAGCTAGATACTGAATATGGAAATCTGTTGAGCATCAAAGCACTCCTATATTCATTCAGACAAAGAAAAAACAAGTTGTGGAGAATACATTAAAAAACATTTAATAAAACATCCAGGCAGGCTGACCATTTTGGAAACAAAACTCAGGTTGTGTGGGATTCAAACTGCTAGAGAAAACAGTGACAAAACAGTCATGTCATTAATGCACGACAAAACTTATAGCAGCAGTCATAAAAACAAGCATGGAGGCGGCTCTTTTTTGCAGCATTCCGCAATATTCAACCAGATCTCCAACAACCCCTCCCTCCCAGTCAACGCTGCAAACAACTCAAGGTTTTGGGACACAGCTTTTGACACTGAAGGGTGAGTTCAGGCTGGAGAGCTCAACGTTGGAAAGAAAACAATTCATTAGACAATTGTTTTTGGACATTAAAATTACATTGCTTGTTGAAAAAAGTGACCAAGTGCCAGCTGGTATTCTATATCAAGTGTTGACTGTTGCCTTGTTAATGTATCATCACAGATCCTGTAGAGGATCCAATAGAAGGAACAAGACCTGGAACATGGCACATTCAACCATGTTCTAATACACATTTAGTGTAACTCCAAACACATTAAACTTTCTGTATCACTGATAGTAAACAAAGGTGTTACATTAATAATGATCATTTCTTGTCCATTCCCTCTGTAAATGGAGTGCTACTTTCCGAAAAATGTTTATACAATAAAATTTAACTCACAAGTAGCAAACGTGTCCGCTGTGCTTCTGTTCGGCTGTAATACCAGTGTGTTTTCTGCACTTCTGCAATAAATTAACAATAAATAAAATATGACAAAAATGTAGCTGTCACAAAACAAACGTCGACATCATAGCATGGTGAGAACCTATTAGTGTTTCCCTCCATTATCTACCTCAGAACTCACTGAAATCACCATTACACACATCTGAGTTTCTGAGAATGTTTAGCTACGAGTATGATAGCAGAAGCACAGATGGAGATGTGGAGCAGGCCATCAACATGGTAGACTGAGGGTAGGGAAAGCACTGACATGACAACGGGTCCAAATAACAAGGCCAAAAGGGTTCAAATGTCAAAAAAGGACAAAATGTTAGGGGATGCCATCCTTCCTCTGGCAACACTGTGAGGGTGGCACACTCCAGTCGTACACGTAGGACAATCGCAGCTTGACTTCTTCCTTGCAGAGCCTGCCGTCCCGCTGCAGAGTTTGATGCTTTTCCAACATGTCCTCCAGGCTCTGCTTATGTGTTACCAAGTATTTGTTGTTGCAGCCACGTGACTTGTACTCTGTGTCAAAGCGTGGGTCATGTGTCCGTCGCACGCCCACTGGTGCCAGCCAGGCACCCAGTGACACGTCCTCGCTCTGCCATATCTTGAAGTAGCCAGTATTTTGGTGCACATAGCGTACCAGGTCAGCCGACAGAATGTAGCCACCGCCCAGCGCGTAGGGCAGGTAGTAGTCGCACAGCTCCCAAGCACTTTCCCGCCATTTCCCAGCTGTTTTCACCCGCCCTCTACCTGAGAAGAAACCCCAGTACAACCGGTTTGGCTCTTTCCCCTTCAGCTCTTCTTTGAGGAGGTCCAAGCGGGCGAAGGTGTCGTCATCTGCTTTGAGGACAAACTTAAAGTCCACATTTTGGTCCAGCCAGGAGTACATGTGCAGCAGCTTCAGCGTTAGGTTCTCGTAAGAGTCCCGCAACTCGGGCAACAAGAGCAGATCTTTGTGACGCCCTTGCTCTGTGTTGAGGTTGAGAAGGTCCTCGTTGGAAAGCCCCTCAGTTCCCACCACAAACATGGCCAGAACATCAGGGTCCCGCTTCGACAGCCATGTGCTGCGGATAATACTCCTGCGCTCTGTGTATTTTGGTCCAGTTGTGATGAGGACCACCAGGAAGGCAGACAGGTCCTTGGATCTGGTGGGAGGGTTGTGGTGCTCTGGATGGGGCTGCAGAGCATGAACACGGGGGGCTAGGCCTGGAAGGTCTGCTTGACCCTGTTTTAGAGTGTCCGAGGTGCATTTGGCCAGGAAGATGAGGACTATGGCAAAGGTGCACACGCTGCCAATTACTAGAGCCGTCTTGTGGCGACACACAAGGCGTAACAGGTTCATGGTGCTGACCCTAGTGTGAAAAACATAAAGAACAGACAGTCAGGGCACACAAGTAAACAAACCACCAACAATCACACACTACAGTACAAGCCAAAAACTATGCACAGGTGCTATTAAAAATTGTGTTTGGTGTCTGTATGTGAATGAGCACTGCAAACAATATTCCGCTTCACATCGTTAGCACCAAACCAGTTATTACAGTACCCTCGCGTTAGCTGCGCACTAAGCACTTCATATTTTTAGCACTGATTGAAAAGCTCTGTCAGTAACGTGTACTTGGCGCAGTGCATAAATATGTCACTGTAATGCTCAAAACACTGATAAAGTCACATCTGGTTCATGAACACAGCTGGTTAAAGAGTTACCTGCTCATGAGATGATGCTTTGTGTGTCAGCCAGTACGGCGGAGGAGGCGGCAGCAGGCTGGCTAAGCTAACGGTGGCTATCGGGCTAACAGCCTTGGCTCACTTTGCAAGCTTGCTACGTTTACAGCCGCGGCCAAAACACATGGCATCCTCATCCTTGACGAAAACAGCCACTGGGTTTCAGCGACCAGGCACAAACAAGCAGGTTAAATCGTTTGTCGAGCCAGCCAGGTGTCGACACACTCATTTTTTTTCAGTCCAGAGTATAAAGACGCAGCTGTGCTTTGGATAATGAGGCGGAAACGGAAATGAAGCCCTGTGGTGAGGGGAACATCAAAATTAGGTAAACGCCACTGATCTGCAATAATAATAACAATCTGATCTATTATTATTATTAGTAGTAGTAGTAGTAGCAGTAGTAGTACTAGTAGTAGTGGCAGTAGTAGTATTAGTAGTTATAAGAGTAGTAGTATATACCCTCAGTGGCCACCTGTACAATAAAAAGCAGTTCAATATGCCATAAATTCTATCTTTTAAGAAAGTTTATAATGTTCAGTTTTTGTTAACATGGCGGAGAAGGCGTAATTTAGTGTGCAGACGTCTTGCACTGGACTACATTATATTGAGAGGTGTTTCTAATTTTTTGTCCTCCCTATTTATATAAAATAGTGGACAGAATAGTAGAAACACCTCAATAAAATGTAGTCCAGTAGGCTACAACAGCACCGCTAACTATGAACTCAATGCCAAACATAGAATTGAATGAACACCTTGATTACTGTGACAAAAAGAAAACCTAAGCATTATAGGCATCAGAAAAGTAAACTTTGAGGCAGAGCAGTTGTATTGAACCGTATTAGATTGTGTAGGTGGGCCTAATAAAGTGGTCACTGAGTGTAGCTCAGTGGAGAATTGACTGTGCTGAACTGATGGCTGACACCTATAAAAATCAGGCTACAGGGACAAGGAGAGTAATTTGGGAAAAAAAAAAAAAAAAAAAAGTCATGGTGTGGATATCCTGTAAGTCAGTACTGTCATATTTGAAAGTGAAGGATCTGAAAAAAATGTCTGCCTTGTTTAGGTGGCTGTATGGACTCAAATGTCCAGTGTATTGTCCCTCCTTAAAATATTTCAAGTTGTAGCATGAGAGTGGTTTGCTCAGCCAAAGCACACACAAAATTCTCACACAATGGTGGTCCCAGATGGCAAAAAGAGGTAAATCTGTTTTAAATCTGAGAACTTCAGTACTGAGAAATTACATAATCGGATGTTAGTAAACACTCCACTACAGGTTCATTTTTATCAACATGGATTTGAGATTTTATTTTTTTGCCAAAGGATACCAAAGCACGGAGAGGAGCAAAAGATCTAAAGATTCATGATATTAAAAACTCACTTCTTGGTCTTTAGTTTGTTTAGAAACAAAAACTCTCCATTCATTTCATATTCAAGACAGTTCAGGATTTCACAGCTCTTAACTTTTTCTATTGATCAGAATGAAAGTTATTTGACCCCAAATCTAGTCTAGAAAAGTCCGACCCTTTCCTGAGGAATTGTGTATGCATTTATAATTGACTGAAATAAATATGGCAGTGTTACAATGTCCAGACAGTGCTGCTTTGTGAATTGCGGACTGCTAAGGACAACAATTGTACAACAGACTTTAATTGCATTGAAAATGAACACCTGCTGTTTGAGTAACAATTAGAGCAAGATTTCTTGAATTGATTGCATGCCTTGTAAATGTAAAGAAACTCAGCAGATGGTGTCTGATGATCTCTGGATATGCAGGAGAACGCGTTTCAGAAGAAATACATTTTGTTTTTTTTTTCACCTGATGATCTGATAAATGATTTGTGTGAAGGAAATGGGAAATAGCTGTTAGAATCTCTCGCCATAAATTGAAGAAAAAGAGAAAAAAGGAAAAAAGAGGCTTCAATATAAAGTCAGCAGATAAAGGAAGCGTGTGTGTGTGTGTGTGTGTGTGTGTGTGTGTGTGTGTGTGTGTGTGTGTGTGTGTGTGTTGGGACGGGGGCTTGGCTTGCCAGCTGTTATTTCGCGCACGCGTGCTGGCTAATAGTCACCAAGGCTCAGCTTTACTGCATAAAGCTCCCGAGAAAAAAGCAGTAACACCGGATTTGGAGAATTTCACCTTCAAAATGAAAGCATATGTATCGCTGCTCTTGCTCACCGATTCATAAGGTCTACATTAACATTGCAAGTTTTATTTCTATATATATATTCTATTCTATAGATATAAATTTTAGACTTTTTTTTTTGACAGCCTATTACATATGCTGTGATGTTGCTTATGCCGGCTGGCTTGACAGGAAAGCCTACTAGAGATGCCATACACCGTTATCTCGCCATAAAATGAAGAAAAAGAGGAAAAAGAGGAAAAAAGGAGAGGTTTCAATAAGAGGGCAGCAGTAAAGGAAGGGTGACACTGCCATGTTTTGTAAATACAGTATTTGTACCATCCCTGTGACATCTTACACAAGACACAACGTTATAAATATAAGCTGAGAAAATTACATTGTGAATTATTACACACTCTTCTTTATTTTCACATTGTTCACTAGTATTATCGTAAACAGCGCTGCAAAACAGGTTCGACGACAAGTATTTTACTTTGAAATCTGTAACAGGAAGTTCTAATTTTGTAGCTAGCTCGCGAGGACGAGCTAACGACTGTAAAAGGAAAAGAAATGGCTAGCATGAGATATTTTGAATGATAGTATGTCGTCTCGTTTACACACTTAGTTTTCAAGAAGCAGGTCGACCCGATCATGTAAGCTCATGTCTTGACGCTGTCCGACTGTCCGTGTTAGTGTAGCTTTGTCACAGTAACAGTTTCTTTACCTGGCAGCTAGTCAGGTTAGCAGGCGTTAGCTCTGCTCGTTGACACTGAGGGAAGAAGAGAGTGGCAAGCAATGATGTTTGGGCGATTACGCCGACATCTTCGGATATCCCCAGTTTTGGTCACCTTTATTCTGTTCGTCTTGTTGGCTGAGCAGTTGGTGAAAGCGTCATCGGAATATGATCCCTACAAGGTCCTCGGTGTCAGCAGGAGTGCCAGTCAAGCAGAAATAAAAAAGGCGTACAAGCATCTTGCCAGGGAATGGTGAGTGACTGACGTGAAGTCCCCACACGCCCCAGGCCATCACATTAGAAAACCCATTAATGTTACATAATGTGCACTTGACGGCAATCCACTGAGGCTAGGTTTACCGCCATGCTTGTCTGATCTACCCATTTCAAGACCTATTTCCCTTTTATTTATTGCAATTTCCTTTTAAAATTGCAGTATAATAAAGTATGGTGCCCTGTGTGTCATTGTTTTAGGCATCCAGATAAGAACAAGGATCCTGGAGCTGAGGACATGTTTATCAAGATTTCAAAGTCTTATGAGGTTGGTGACCTGAATTCAAGCAATTCAGGCACAAGCATTCTGCATCACAAGTTGTCATCATGTAGAGTTTTCCGTTTTCGCCCTGTGCTTTCTCTGATTTCTTTGTTTTTTACTACCATTGGATGCCGCTGATGTACATTCTCTGTCTCTCTTCCACTCTCTCCCACTCGCACACACACACACACACACACACACACACACACACTCATACAGATTCTGTCCAACGAGGAGCGAAGGGCCAACTTTGACCGCTATGGCCAGATGGATGAAAACCAGCCATTTGGCCAGTCACAGCACCAGGGCTTCCGCAGCTTCCACAACAGCTTCTACTTTGATGAGTCTTTCTTCCACTTCCCCAGGTAAATTGAGGTCCATACTCACCTTGATGGGCATGTAGTGTCCACTTGGTGTGATGAGTCAAAGTCAGGAAACAGAGAAATCACTGAGAGAACATTGCCTTCTGTTTTTATTTAGTTTCATCAGGTAATTATAGTCACAATGTGTGAAAACGAAACTGGTAGAAACGGACACATTTAACCAGTTGGTTTAACAGTCGAAAGACAACCAGCTTTTTTTCATGAAGTATTTTTCTGTTTTCTAAATATGTCATAAACAGATGAAGCTAGAGTGGTCCATGTAAATAAAATTTACTTTGTTTCTGTTTTGTTGTGATTGTCATCGTCATGAAGGCTACAGTCTTGTGTTACAAAAACAAGCATATCAGACACATCCACAAATGTAAAAAAAAAATGTCAATTGTTGGGGCGCCCTGGTAGCTCACAAGATAAGAGTATGTACCAGATGTTAATGTTGAGTTCTGATAGCAGCATCCTGGGTTCGAATCTGACCTCAGGCCATTTGCTGCATGTCATCCACTCTCTCTCCCCTGCCTTTCCTGTGTTTAAAAAAAAATGTCCCATGTTCACAATAGGAACAGAAAAATCTGTCAGCTCTCTCAGGCAGTGCACTTTGACAGCATCATACAAATGCAGTTTCTATGATTTCTGGAACTCATAACTTGCAGCCAATAAAAAAAGAGAAAATGTATGTTGGCATTTATTGAGAATACCTCTTCTCAATATATGCACCACAAAGTTTGAGAATAAGTGAACAAACTGGCAAACTGGAGTTATAGACAGTTTTTATAGCAGGTCCTGATAGATCCTGGCTCTGCAAAAGGCTCACTCTCTTATTTAACCTCTTCCTTCAGGTCCAGGGACTTTGCAGACAGCAAGTACCTGCTGCACCACGCACAGTACAACAGTGTTGTGCTGCCAGACAGCCACAGGAGGCCCTATCTAATTAAGGTGACCTCTGAGTGGTGCTTTGCATGCATCCACATTGAACCTGTGTGGAGGGAGACGGTGCAGGAGCTGGAGCCACTGGGTAAGGTTGCTGTTGTTGCATGTTGATGTGGCTGATGAATATGATGATTTTTATAAAAAATATTCTAACCAAATAATAAAGGAGCATCAGCAAACTTTCTTCTTTGTGTTGTGAAAGTAATTAATCAGATTGATACCCAGCATCTGTTCATAGTTTGTTTTATACTTAGTATCAGTAACAGCACTGAAAAAGTGATATTGCTGCATCCTTAGAATTTATGCTTACTAAATATGAATGCATGCTACCAGGTTTTAACCAGATTCGCCCCAAAATTTGCTTAGTAACTTCTACCACTATGTTTGACCTAATAAATAAGTTTCTAGCAAAAAAGATGTTCAAAATAACACTCGATTTCAATATCTTGCAGTCTCTTTTAATGCATATATTGGTTATTTTGGATGGAGTCTACTCTTATCATAATACCCTTTCAAGTTGTTTCAAGACACCATATTAGATTGTCGTCACATCTCATGTCGCTGGGACACAAGTCACTTTCAGGTTCACTCACCACACAATACAGAATCTGTATGCATGTTGTGTACATGTAGACACTTTTCGTTTCATCATTTATTAGACCATGTAGACTTTATGATATGCACACACGTAGAAACATTTTTTTTTATTACATAAGTGAATCAAAATATTTTGATCTTTTTGATTCTGACCATTAGTTCTGTATTGAACAGAAAATGACAACTTTGACAAAGCCAAGTTTTCGAGAGGAATTCAAACATGCAAAATTAGCATCAGGGGTTATCATTTTGTTGAGCTCAAATCCTGATGTGAATGTACTTAATTATCCCACCAGTTAGCATGTCTTCAGGCCAAGCTTAAAGAACCACAACATATTTCTTTTCAGAGGCTTTCTATGTCTCCAGTTTCTGAAGTTTGACTGAAGCTGCTTAGTCTAGACACGGGAGCTTGTGTTTGGCCCTACTGTAACAGTCCGTTTTGACTCTTCTGCCAGGTGTTGGCATCGGCATCGTGGACCTGGGCTATGAACGACGACTGGCCAGCCAGCTGGGGGCCCACCGCGCTCCCTCCATCATTGGGCTAGTCAATGGCAGGGTGACCTTCTTCCACCAGGCTGTTGTACGGGAGCACCTGCGACAGTTTGTTGAAGATCTGCTGCCCCAGAGGCTGGTGGAAAAGGTAACTGGAGCTGTCCTAAATAATATGTGTGCTTTCTTTGATGCCTGACATGTAAAAGTAAGCCAGTAATTTTAATGTATAATGTAATTACTCACTGTAAGACAGCTCTAACACAAAGTTAACTAATCTGAGAAGCGTTTTGCTTTTGGATATAGTTACTGTTAGGATTATGGGCAAACTAAAAGTCATCTAATCACAATTACAGTCACACCACTCGTGCTTAGGGACTTATGTGACACCTATCTTCCAATGTACCAGTCTTACCTAAACAAAAGTATAATGCGATTTTATTTAAAATACATAGTGAACTAAGGTGATTTCCATTGTTCCTCTAGATTACAGATAACAACTACCTGCCTTTTCTGAGTAACTGGCATGTGGAGAATAAGCCTAGTGTCCTCCTGTTTGACCAAGTACCTGTGGTTCCCCTGCTCTACAAGGTGAGCGTTCACATGAACATCCGTCCATACATCTGTCCATACGTCCCATTCTTTTGAAACATGATATCTCAGGAATGCCTTGAAGGAATTTCTTCAAATTTGGCGAAGTCCACTTGTAATCAAGGATGAACTGATTAGATTTTGGTGGTCAAGGTCAAAGTTTTACACAAGTGACTAACAGGATAAAATGGTGAAGTGATAACCTTGTTATATCCGAAAGGTCAAAGGTCAGCTTCTCTGTGAAATTATAATGTTCTGCAAAAACACTTTTCTGGCCATTATTCAACACCATAATTCAGCATTTTCACTTCACTTCCTGTCCCTGGATGACAGCCAGGACAGGGGGCTTCCAGGTCCTCTGGTAGTCCACCACAAGCTCATTGGTTTTGCTGATATTGAGCTTCAAGTGATTATCTTTGCACCATGTGACAAAGCTCTCTATCAGACCTCTGTACTCCTCTGTTGAAATAATCTCTAAGAGAAGTCAGCAATATTCTCACCTTGTTTTTTTTTTTTTTTTTTTTACCCCTTTCCTGTTTGAATCCCTAATAAAAAAAAAAGTAATTTTCACTTTGCACTAAACTCTCTCTCTTTCACACCCATTCTCCCCCACTCTTTTTTTTTTCTTTGTTTGTTTGTTTTGTTTTTGTCCCTGTTTTGCCTTATTTTCTGCTCCACTCTCCAGTTGACTGCCTTTGCCTTCAAAGATTATGTGCGTTTTGGCTACGTGGACCAGGGTGAAACATCAAGCACTCAGCTACTGCGGCAGTTCAACATTAACACATACGCCCCCACCATGCTGCTGTTCAAGGAGAACACAGAAAAGCCTGCTGACATCATCCAGGTACACGCAACTCAGCCAGCAGTCCAGACAACTGCTTTCCTGGTTAAATAATAATCAGCCCCCACCAACTGTGTGAATCTTCATATGTCCTTTAATTAGTCTAATGATATTATGACATGATTAAAATTGGACTTATTTTGTATCCATTGTTCAAGTATAATTTTTCTTTTAGTCAAGTCTGGCTTATTTTAACCTTAGATACCTCAGTGGTCCTAGAATACCTCTCCCCTCTCAAAATTTCCTTTCCTTTCTTCTCTTTACACCCCTTTGTCCTCTTTCTCCCAGGCCAGAGGGATGAAGCGACAAATCATGGATGAGTTTGTATCCAACAACAAGTTCCTGCAGGTGCCGCGGCTGGTCAATCAGCAGCTTTTTGATGAACTGTGTCCCATCAAGCAGTTCCACCGTCGAAGAAAGTAAGAGATTTTATTGGCAGAGTCACAGCTCTTGGTCCTGAACTCGCACTTCAGATAATTAGCCTTCCTCTTGTACTCCCTCCTTTTCTCCCTCTCTCTTGTCCTCTCATAGTCCTTGACTCAAATTAACTGCTTGTGTAGTAGGCCTAGATTAAATGAGGCCTCTCCTGCCTCACTTCCACTTGTCTACTCTCGTGAAATTGGTGTAGAAGAAAAAGGAGAATAAGGTCCCGGTCTAATGGGCCCTTACTTTGACTTGTTAAATGACATTTATGACAGCACTAAGGAGTGGTAAGATAAACATAATAGTAGGAGGTAACCATCAAAGCTAAGTGCAAGGGCATTTGGTTCACTAAGACTACAGCATCAAATTAAAATATTCACACATAAAAGGTTCTACACATACTATTGTGTTGAAGTTAAGAAGGAATAATAATGTCCTGCCAACAACCTTTGAATGATGCCATGTGGTAGAAACAGAAATAATAAAGGCAGATACATTGTAGCATTCTCATGATTCTGCCATATAGGAAACTCCCAGTGATAATTAGCATTCCCACACTGGGCTGGGCAATTTATCAATATTATGATATGAAACTAGATATCATCTTGGATTTTGGATAGCGTAATATCATAATATGGCATTGTCCAGGTTTTAAAAATTGCAGTAAAGAGATGCAATTTTTGAGTTTATTAGGCTGTTAGCTGTTCTACCATTATCCTCTACCTACTTGGTGTTCATATAGGTATTACTAATGATTGTTTATCAATAATGACTAGTATAAATGTGTATAAATATCTTATGAAAGCCCCTATAGTTTTGTCACAATATTGATGTTGAGGTAGTCAGTCAAAGATATTGTGATTTTTTTTTTTTATTTATTTATTTTTTTTTGTCCATATTCTCACAGAGTGAAAAATTTACCAATAGCTAATGAGAGAAGGCTTGAAATGTTCAGATATACTATCCATCTTTTGAGAAAAAAAGTCTGTATACCCACTTTAACATGTACTGAATGATTAACATTAATGGACCGCCAATCTTTGCTCCTGTCACCCTATAAATGATCTTTCCTGTCTATCAGTTTTATCCTTGCCCCAGTCTCAGGCAGAGACACTGACATTTTTTTTCTTAAAAAGTATTTCTTTTGGATTTCTGTTGTTTTTTTTTTAATGGTCACCTTCCGTTATTTTCTAATGAAGGACACCTATTTTCTTTTTTTATGTGCTTCTAATCCATGTTTGAGGTTCAGGAAAAAGCTCTATGTTCCTGCAGTGTTTTCAGCTGAAATATATGAATTAACTGGTTTCCCAGGTACTGTGTGCTGCTGATCACAGGCGAGGATCAAGCCTTTGTTCCAGGCAACAAGGCCTTCCTGGACTTCGCCTCTGCCAACTCCAAAGACGTGCTGCGGTTCGCCTACGTCTACCAGCGCCAGCAGCTGCCCCTCTGTCAGGCACTGTTCCACAACCAGGCCACACTCTCACCTCAGGTCAGTGGCAGAGGCACATGCAGTACACACACATACATAATTAAGCAAACAACTGTTCTCTCAGTGTATATACAGTGTAAACACCCCATGTCTCCGGGTCAAAAATTAACATCGGCTGTAGACAAAAATCCATGGGGGGTGGGGGGGTGGGGGGGGCTATTGAAAAAATAACACTCCATCATCTAAAACAACTACAGCTAAGATAAGCAGCTTAATGAATACAATCTATTACTTCAAGACAAGGCCTAAACAGGCATTGATACCGATGGCACCAAAAAACAAGGACTTTTTTTGTAATTTTTGTTTGATCTACTTTACTGCTTCACTGTCATTTTTACACTGCCCTCTTAGTAAACCTCTTTATTTGTGTTTGAGTCTGTATTTGGCAGTGGATTTCTTATATATATCCATATAGATACAGCTATACACAAAATCACAAACAGGGCCCTAAAATCACATCTAGGGTGTAAATAAAGCATTCAGACAGAAAAATATCTTTCTGCGCTGGATGACAGACAAACTGAGGACAATGTGAATTTAGGGTCATTTTTTTATTTTCCAGAGCATTCAGAAATGGAGACTGATAAATATACCGGATAAACATTAAATGTGCAGAATCTGATATGTGTCATTTTACCAAAAACGTGCATTCTGAGGCTCTGTATCGCCTCAAGTTGCAGTTAAAATGCTATTTAACACCACTGATTGACAGGTGGTGATTCTGGAGAGACGGAGCCAAGCCGGCAAGGTCCTTTACCGCTCTGTGACTGGCGGCTGGAACGGCAGCGAAGAGGATAAGCACCATCTCCACGAACAGCTGGAGCTCCTGCAGAAAGACCCTGCGTACCTGAGCTCAGACACCACCCTGCCAGAGCTCAACAATGAGATGGCCCCTGTAAGTCACTGGCAGACATGCACTCAGCCAGCCAGCAACTGGAACCTTTCTGATGAATCTCATTTGTTTTCTATGTCATTCTCCACTTCCCAGATGTTTCTCATTCAGTGGATGAACGCTGCTTATGATTACATCCTTCAATTATATGACGATTTTCTTTACTCAAACTGGTAAGCCCATGCTTATCTAGGCAGCTTGCACCGATCTCTTGCACCCATCTCCTGTGATTTTTCTGAAATAGTCTTTGTTAATATTAATGAGTGTAAAAATGATGCAGTACTTCGCTTTTCCAAGTCCTTCATTCTGATAGATATTCCTCTTGTATTCTACCTACCATGTTTTGAGATTGGAAAAATGTACCATAAAATTAAGATGTTAAGCTGTCTGTCCTCCAGGCGAGAGATGATGCCCATCCTGTCGCTGATCTTCTCAGCTCTCTTCATCCTCTTCGGCACTGTCATCATTCAGGCCTTCAGGTGAGATAGACACCGCTCTTTTTCAAGTCTGAAATGCTGCATTTACTTAATCATTTACATAAAATATCAGACAAAAAATGTATTTAATCAATAAATACTTAATCATCCTCACTGGATCTACCGTAGAAATTTGTGTTGATGAGACGTGTTTATCTTATTTTTATTTAACCCACCGTGATAATTTCTGGTCCTGAGCCCAGTTGGGAGAAAAGGGTGGCCTGATATTGCCTAAAAGGATTCAGAGCACAGGTTTATTACTTTCATATCTACTAGTATTACATCATGATTTCCTTTCTGTGGCCAATTTCAGTGAGTCCGAGGCAGACAAGCCCCAGAAACAAAAACCAAAGGAAGCACCAAAAACTGAGGATGAAGCGTCCAGTAGAGCCAGTACCTCAAGGTAATCTTGATAACATTCAATTTAAAGTGACTGATGTCTCTGTTATTTATATGTTACCAAATTGGACACACCTCTAAAATCCAAAACATTATTTTACAGATACTTCTCTCACTGTTTGTATTGGCACACTGGAACATTTTGTGATAGCTTAACATAAGTTTATGTATTATTACTGGGTCATTGAGTTTATATTGTTTTTAAGTCTTGGATGACTTGTGTGTTTTGAGTTATGATGTTGAGGAAAATTTGAGAAAACTTTCCAGCTGCAAATCTGTGATATGTATCCACACAGCCACAATTAATGTGCTCAAAACATTTCTCCTGTATTCTTGCCAAGGGAAATAGGCTCAAGATGGTAGTAAAGTATTGTGAAATCCCTCTGGCTTCTACCATCTTTTCTTTCTCAAATTTGCATTTTGACTTTTTGTTTCTTTCCTGCTTGCCCCTGCCTCCCTCTTCTCCCTCTTGCCTTGTGTCCCTTGTTCTTTTCTTCCTGTAACCCACCATCCATCCATACAGCCGTCCTCCTAAGAAGGATTTTGTCGAGGTGACAGAGCTGACGGACATCACCTACACCAGTAACTTGGTCAAGCTGAGGCCTGGCCACATCAATGTTGTCCTGGTGCTCACCGATTCCTCTAAGAATGCCTTGCTCAGAAAGTTTGCAAAGGAGGTTTTCTCTTTCTCCGGGTAAGCTCTTAGGAAGTTTGGCGTCTTAACAAGAAAAATCTGCCTGTACTTTATCAGTTGGAATTATCCATTTTCACGATTTTGCAGTTTTTATAGTTATTATTATTATTATTATTATTTTTTTTTTTTTTACAGAACACTTGATTCTGTGGTGACTTCCAGTCCGTTCATGTTTCAGACTCTGCAAGACAATGTTTATCACATAGTTTTCACTGTTCAGTGCATGTTCTGCTTGTTGGTGTTCTCAACTTTTCTCTGCTACCTATTTTCAGGACTCAGACCCTCCACTTCTCCTTCCTCAATGCTGATAAGCACTCTCACTGGATGCCCTCACTCCTGGCCTCAACCCCGGACGCTGCACAGAACCTGGGCCTTTCAGATGATGATGAGGAGTCCTCGGACTATACCGGCCATGTCCTGGCCCTAAATGGCTACAAGAAGTACTTTTGCCTCTTCAGGCCAGTCTTCACTGGGGACGATCCCAGTGATGCCTCATTTTCCTCTGACGCTTCGTTGTCCTCTGCCAGCAGGAGAAAGTCACGCTCTAGGTCCCGGTCCCAGTCTCGATCCCGGTCCCATTCCAGGGAAGATGGGGCCGGCTCGAAGAGAAGCTCAACCAGGGCCACCAGCCTAGAGGTCCACCACAAGCTTGACAGGCTGGGACTGTGGATGGAGAGGCTGATGGAGGGCACGCTGCCTAGGTTGCGTGTCCCTGCCTGGCCTTCGCTTGATGCAACCATGAACACCTCCACGGAGAGCTGAGGGGAGTGCCACAAGCGTGTGAAAGGGAAAGGGAGAGGTAGCAGTTGTGGTCCTGCTTCCTGAGTAGCTCTTTGGTAAGAAATCTGCAGTGCAGCTTGACAGTTTTTAAATGGTTTCCTACGTTCTCTGCCACACACTTGAACGTATGACATTAAACTGTAGACATCTTGAGTTGCAGGATGTCTGTTTCTCTTTAAGTTAACTTAGAGCAGATTGAAGATTGATGGCTTAGGAAAGAACGCTACCACAGACTTTTAAGATGCACCTTAGATCTAAAGGTAGATCCCCACCTGATACTTGGTACTTTTCCCTTTTCCTGGCACGCACTAGCTTAAATATCATCTTTATTTGAAATATTGGCAGAAGGATTTCTAAACGATGGAGCTTTCTAAGTTATGTTTCTTTCATATACTGTAAGGCTCAGGCTTGTCTAAGACTAACATGAAGCTAATGAAGCTAAGACTGTTAAACAGCTTTTGGAGCCAGCCATGACTTTGTCCTATAGTGTCATAACCTTTTCATGGAAAATTCTGAAAATATCAGATCTTGCCATCGGCTTTCACAGGAAGAGGATTACTAGCATAAAAGGTGTGGAAACTGAACACATTGCACTGACTATATAGGTAAAATTTTTGTTTTTGTAAATTCCAAGGACCCTATTCAATCATACTTGGTTATTGATCGATCTTGTTATTATATATTGTTATTATATTTCTTTTTGCATCGCAAGCATGAAGGCATATATTAAAACATAATAAGCAGCAATATATAGCCTAACTTATATAATTACATTCAGTGTAATATACATTTACACTATAATTATTTTAAAGTTATATGAAATTCCTTTTCACAAAATGCTGTTGATGAGTTGTGATTGAATAGGGTTCTTCTGTCATGTTTTCTAGTGCTGCTGTGGCCTAGTTGTCATACGCAATGTGGCAATTTTTGGCTGTTTTGTTTGGGATTTAAGCATGTGTATTGCCTTGTTTGAAATTCAATAAGGTCAAATACAGGTTTGAGAAGTGACATCCAGAACTTGGAAATTTGCCTTTATATATATGTTCAGTTTGTTTTTTTGTTTGTGGCTGAATTCACTTTTTAATTCAGTGTCTACTGTCTAAATCAGGGATAAATGATGGATAAATTGTACCATGGTCCTGTTGCCCTTTTAAGTCTCTGCCCTTAAAACACTGTAAATGTTATTGCATGGAATAAGTAGACCTAAATTCACTAATAGGTGTATAGTTAAATTACACTGGCAGCTTTACTATTTCTTCCCAAATTATGTGCTTGCAAAAATGCCCCCCTTTATTTTTCAAATTTAATGATTTGCTGCTCACTAAGTTACATTTGCAGTACACTAAAACTTATACACTATAACTTTAACAATCAGTCGGTTTGTGTGTCATTTGAATGTCATTTTTATCTGTATCCCATTGTTGAAGAGAGAGTGCAACTGTTGTGAGAAGAAACTGTTCCTAAAACACAGTTTATTTATGAAAGTATGTAGATAAGCAGTTGCTTTGGTATTTATTTCATTTCGCCTCCATGCTTCTTAAAACTAATAAATATTTTTTAGTCTACAACCACACTGTGTTGCTTTCTCGAGCAATTAGTTTGATACATTTAATGAATATGTACACAAATCGGTGAACTTAAAAATGTAACATTATTTACAATCAGCATAACATAAACGAATATTAATATTAAGCATAAATATGGGACAGACTGGATATGAATACACACAGACCATGCACATTAAACAGTCAGCAGTCTAGTTGTCATTTTGGTTCAATATAGTTTTAGTTTTTTAGTTTAGTTTTTAGTTTAGTCATACTTATTTTGAATATGTCAATAAAAACAAACAATTCTGCAATTTAAATCATAGAGAAAGACATACAAAATGAATAACAGATTATAATAGCAAAAAAGAAATAAAAAAACAAAAGCAAAAACAGAAAGAATCTAAACATATCCGAAAAGGAGCGAGAAGAAATAAAACTTGTTTTTTTGTATTTGGCAGCCTCTAATTATTTATTGGGAATGTTGAACACTTTTTCCATGGACAGGTCATCTGGTCCAAAGGAGACTGGCAGCAGCTCGTTCACATCCATCTTTAAATAGGAGCCATCAGGTTTTGTTAAATACACCTCCCAGCTTGACCCAAACTGTGAAAAAAAAAAAAAAAATCCATCAAAACATTAAAAATACAACAGGTTCAGGAATTTTGGAAGCCTGTCTTACTGACTGATCATCAAGACCACTCTCTGGATGTACAAAAGTTTGGATGGTGGACGTCTTTGTAGGATACTGGTACCTGGTTTCTGTCCAAGTTAATGGGCAATGAAACTTTAACCACAATTTCTCAGAGACAAAACCACCAATGTGAAAACATTTACTGTGTCCTAAAAGGAGAGCTTGATTTGAAGCTACAGACTGAAAATGAACAACCAGAAAAACAAAATCTTGGGTCATTAACTCTAGATAAACTGTGATAAAATCCAATAATATGCAAAACATGGTACCTCTCTCATGAACTGCCTGCACCCGCCACATGGGGAGATAAATTGGTCACTCATGTCACTGCAAAGAACATACGTTATTTAATGTGTATCAGAGATAAAAGTGTATACTTTTATGTAGAAATAAACATCCTGATATGCAATATAGAAACAAGGGGTCAGCCTTGGACCCCAGGTATTTCCACACCTGGTCATGAAGGTTAGTGTCTCCATATTAATAAAAAAAAAAACATTAATGTTGGTGTTTTCTGAACAAGAGAGGCATATGGGATCCTCACTAAGCCTCTGTTTGATTTGGATGAGGTGCAAGAAAACTGAGCTCAAACAGTAACTTTGTCATGGTTAGAGAATAGAGGACTGCTGATATTTCGCTTGTGTTTCGTTGGAACTGCACACACACACTGCCTGCATGTTTGTATGAAGGACAGGACATTATATTACCTGGCAATTGCAATAGCCTTGAAGCTTCTATAGCCTTCGGATGCTGCCTTTGACATTGCATTCCTTTCGGCACACACACCCAGGTTGTAACATGCATTTTCCACATTGCAACCTGCAAAAGAAACAGTGTTGTCAAGTATACCCAGCAACCATTATTACCGGTAGCATCCCACTTGTCATTCTCTCTGTATTGAAAAATGGTGAAACGTTGACCCTGGAGAAATGGATTTGATTGGAAACATCCTTAGGTTGCAGATGGAGAGCCTTTCATCATGACAGAGTCTGTCTACTCATTTACTCAGATCAGACTGAACAGTCACTTACCTTAGAGGGCGTTTGCTCTCTCAGCTGTTTGCCAACCATTCCCCCCTCCCCCAAACATGTCTAACCATGGACAAAGGTGAAGCTAAAACTGGACCTTGGATGGACAGGGCAGTTTTGTATTTGGCTTAATGCTGACAATCTTTTGAGCCACCCGGTGGTGTGACAGATGTTATGTGCCAGTGTTGCTGATACAGTGAAGCAATGACAAAAAGTTACTTAAGGTCGAGACTTGTTGACACTAAGGAAGATGACTTTATTTCATCAAAAGAAATGATAATAAATGATATTTTCAGGGTAATAATGGTGGTAACTTATTAGACAACAGTAAAGAGACATTTATGTGCATTTCAGCATGACACTTGACACCTCTTCACTAAATCTTTTGAACTGCGTAGTTTGTCTATCGCCAAGCAGTCATTACTATGGATTCTTTTCAAAATACTCATATAAACAGACAAATGAAATCCCGAACTGTTTACTGCTGGTGACAAAAATTCTGTCACGTATCAAATCTAGGAATTTCCACAGCAAGCAGAGTTCCAGGAACAAGCTTGACCTATGCACAGGTTACATCCTATGGCTCACCGTTGCACAGTAGCGGTTTTGGACATGAGCGAAGCGGGTGATGTTGACGTTTTTATGTCACGTGGGGGGCGGCACGAGCACTAAATTAAAAAAAAAAATAAAATAAAAAAAAATCATCAGCGCTATTCTTTTATCTATGCAGCTTCAAGCGCCGCTGCTTGCTGAAAAGGTGCCATGCACAGCATGGCCGGCTCTGGGAGGGGCGCCGTTATCGGTCGTTACCGTGAGGGAGATTGTCGCTCTGAGGGGCAGGGGAACTGTGAGGGAGTGGGGTGGGGCACTGCCGTTGCATTGCCTTCTTGTGTCATTCCTGTGGCGCAACAGTGCTGCCGCCCTACAGCAGTGGTCGCTCATGGCAGCTTTCAATAACAGTGCATAATGTGAACATTTTAAAGCACATTCAATTAGATGTGCTTAATTCTAGATGTCTACAGGCTTGTAATACCTGAAAAACTTGCACTCAGTCTGATATGTGATCACTGATTCTGAAATATTTGGTGACAAAAACTAAAACCCGAGCCCAAATAAAAAACACACTGATTTTCACATCCGAAACTGAGTAGATTATTTAGTGACACATTGTTGAGTATAATCATTGGACAGGCCTAACAAAATTGGACCAAAATGGCATATACAGACAAGCCAGTCAACTGATCCCACTTTTTGACATTAGGGGACTGGGGTAAGATGAGCCATTTTTCATATTTAGGATCACTACATCAAGGCAATCATAGTTTTGTCACTAACTAATATATCTGCATATATTTCAGGATGTTGTGCATCTCTTCAAACAAACAGATTGAGTGTAAACATAACTGTTTCCATAATATAGCATGTCCAAAAAAAGTGGTCTTGTGGCACAACTTACCCCGTGTATGGGGTAAGTTGAGCCATATCCAACTACCCCCCCACCTTCCTCCCCACCTCCATCCCACCCCTCCCTCACCTTCTCCCTCCCTAAATAACAGTCACTTCTTCACATTCATGTGTATTTTTATTTATCAAACCACTTCTTCACATTCATGTGTATTTTTATTTATTAAACACAATTCAACAGGTACAATAAACAGCTGTTTTAACATGCCTTAAAGTGCGCTTGGGAAGAGAACATTAACAGCTGTGTTTTTGGAAAGAAAACACTAGAACACTAGTTTCTTGGTGTCCTTGCTGACAATAAGGTCAGTTATGAACATATGAACGTAACACATTTGAACATTGAACCAAAATACACTTACCCCATGCACTTAATAAGTATTTATTTATTTATTCATTCATTCATTCATTCTTTCAATATTTCATATTTATTTAATATTTAAGACATTTAGGCTACAGCCAAAATACACTTATTTAGTGTATGGGGCTCCGGCTCAACTTGACTTACTTGACTTAAGCCCTTTGCTCCTCTTGGGTGCATAGGCCACTGACAAATATCCTCCATTTCACTCTGTTCGTGGCTTTTTGCTCAAGCTCTCCCCAGTTGAGCCCACTCTCTGACATTTCTGCCTCTACACTTCTTCTCAAGCTGTTCCTGGGGCGGCTCAACTTACCCCTGGCCAAATGGCTCAACTTACCCCAGTGCTACCATTGACTTTTTTAGTCCCCACAGCTAAAATAGTGCACTTTTATGCTAGGTTTATGACCTCATGTTGTAGCTCATAGATACCACAACTGATGTATAAAAAAAAAATTAAAATGATCTGTTTTGGTCTTAACACAATTCTCATGAAACTAATGATAGACTGAATTCACTTTCAAGAGTAAAAAATGTTTTTTTTGGAAATGAATGTCTAACCACTTTACCCATGTGGTTCTTAACTTCACAGACTCCATGAAATTATGCCTTCCTCTTAAATATTTGGTCAAATGATCAATGTTTTTTGCCGTTTCCTAGCAACAGGGGTGGCTCAACTTACCCCAGAGACTCTCTCTCTCTCTCTCTCTCTCTCTCTCTCTCTCTCTCTATATATATATATATATATATATAGATATATATAATATCCACCTTACCAGTGAACACCTTGTCGTCTTGGGCCAGGAGAGCAGCTCCAACCCTGAATTTGCTGTAGGGGCAGTATGCATGCTCCTTTGCCAGCTGAGACTGGTGGATCAAGTCTTTGATTTTCTCCTGGGTTAACCTCCTTGTACCCTGGTCCTTGGTATGGATAACCTCCCTTTTCAACTTGTCTTCCTCCATGCCAGTTACTGGGTTTATCCTGGGTCTCTAGAATTTGTGAGTCAGTCTGTTTGGCTCATCTTTTCCCAGCTTTTTGTCTGATCTGAATATGACAGAGGGGAGGAGAGCAAGAGGATTGCTGCCACAGCCAATCCCTTTTGCTTGGTTGTCTCCTCCCCACACACACACACACACACACACACACACACACACACACACACACACACACACACACACACATACACACACACACACATACACATGCAAATTGTAGATTCACTCTCTACCTTTAAGAGTACACTTAAAACTTTCCTTTTTGACAGAGCTTATAGTTAGGGCCAGCCCAGTTTGCCCTGGACCAGCCCTTAGTTATGCTGCTATAGGCCTAGACTGTCGGAGGACTCCATATCATGCTCTGAGCACTTTCCTCTTTTCTAATCTTCCTCTTCCCTCTTCTTTTCTTCTTTCTTCTTCTTGTCCCTCTCTATTTTTAAGTCTTGGATGACTTGTACGTTTTGAGTTATGATTTGTCATTTCTCCTGTATTCTTGCCAAGGGAAATACGCTCAAGATGTTAGTAAAGTATTGTGAAATCCCTCTGGCTTCTACCATCTTTCTCAAATTTGCAGTTTGACTTTGTTTTGTTTCTTTCCTGCTTGCCCCTGCCTCCCTGTTCTCCCTCCGGCCTTGTGTCCCTTGTTCTTCTCTTCCTGTAACCCACCATCCATCCATACAGCCGTCCTCCTAAGAAGGATTTTGTCGAGGTGACAGAGCTGACGGACATCACCTACACCAGTAACTTGGTCAAGCTGAGGCCTGGCCACATCAATGTTGTCCTGGTGCTCACCGATTCCTCTAAGAATGCCTTGCTCAGAAAGTTTGCAAAGGAGGTTTTCTTTTTCTCTGGGTAAGCTCTTAGGAAGTTTGGGGTCTTAACAAGAAAAATCTGCCTGTACTTTATCAGTTGGAATTATCCATTTTCACGATTTTGCAGTTTCTATAGTTATTATTATTATTATTATTATTGTTTATTACAGAACACTTGATTCTGTGGTGACTTCCAGGGCAAGGCAGTTTTGGAAAAGACAGGACAGTTTTGCACTTCTCTAGTTTTGTGTTAAGTTGGCATGATATGTAAAACATTATGTCCCTTGTTTTTATTTGGTGAGTTAGAGGATAAAACAGGTATATCAGGTAAAAGAGCATCAGTCTACTAGTGGGCAGCAAATTGCTTCCCACTGGTAGACTGTGTGTCATTTTGTCCTTTTTAATGTAACGATTAATCATACTTTGGTTGCTGTTCATGTTTCAGACTCTGCAAGAGAGTTAGTGAAGCAGTGACAAAAAGTTACTTAAGGTCAAAACTTGTTGACACTGATATTTTCAGGGTAATAATGGTGGTAACTTATTAGACAACAGTAAAGAGATATTTATGCGCATTTCAGCATGACACTTGACACCTCTTCACTAAATCTTTTGAACTGCGTAGTTTGTCTTTTGCTATATTATAGTGTTATGTAGGAGTAGTAACATGGAAGGGCGCAAGGCAGTATTTGCCTAGGGCGGCAAAATAGGCAGAACCGCCACTGGACTAACCTGCCTGGTAACACTGCCTGTGGAGGATGATTAGCCCATTTACTTTTTTTTGTAATTCATTATCTATTGTTGATGAAGTTCACAAACTAAGGTTTCTCAGAGACATGATACAGTGTACTTATTCCTAGACAGATGACCAGTAACTAAAAACAGTTTCAGAAAATTTTCATCTTTATTGGTGCATCTTCGTCTTTGCCTTAGACTCCAAGTCAGCGGAGAAATAGAAACTGGAATGACTAAAACATTTATGTGAAATGGGTGTGGATCAAGGTTTGTGGTATGATGTCACATTACCAGTAAATACAAAGGTCCATTTGGTTGCATACATGAGGAAAACTGTAATAAGCCAGACTGTCTGGCTTATTACAGTGTGATTGTGTGGTTGTGTTTGGTGTGTTACTCCAAAGGGTTCTCATTCCTGGATGCAATTTCAAGATAACTTATTTACAGGGAATAGAAAGCACATTAATTTCCTCTGTGTGTCATTATGCATTAGGGGTTTGTGTATACTCTATGAAAATGTAATTTAATCATATCAAAATCACCCACTGAGGGTCTATAAAACAGACAAATAAAAGAAAGTCCATTTGCTTTCCAAACATGCCTGTGGCCCCATTAGCATCCATGATGCTCTCCATAGCAATAGAGAGTCACGTTAGGTGTTTTTCAGCAGAAACTTGTTCTTGTCACTAGCTGTGAATCTGGATGATCCAGTTGATCCAGGGAACGTAGTTTCTGACCTTTGTGTAGACACCAGGGAAGTATGCGTTGGCGCAGCTGATACCCCAGGACACAACACCCTCAAATTTTCCATCACAAATAAGAGGCCCTCCTGAATCACCCTGAAGCAAAGGAGAACATACAAATGTGACTGAGTAGTTTTTGTTTAGGTGATATTTTTGTATGGGTAACATCTGAACCTTAAACAACTGTCTGATGTGTTCATGTAAATATCACACTATATTATACTACCAAATCATTATTACTTCACAAAGAGTGTGACATGCATTTAACTGATGATGCAGTAATTAACTGTGTATCTTGTACAAATAAGTTATTACATTGTTAGTGAGAATTGACAATTAATTATTAAGCATGACCATACTTTGTACCACTTTTGACCCATTTAAAAATTATCATCTAGCAATTATTGCATCATCAGCTCTTTCAAATAAAACAAACAAACAAACAAACAAACAAAAAAACTGTTCTTTGCCCCTTTCCTTAACCTTTTTGGGTAATCGTTTTTGCTCCCCCAAGCTGGCTTTGTTTCTCCAACGTATTCTCATGAAACGGTTCATATGATATCATACGAAAAGTTAGGCACAAATGTTCGTGCATCTTCCTAAGAATTTCCAGCAGCACGAGCGATCACCGTGCATGCGCGAGCCCCGAAGCGAGAGCCTTAAGAAAAATGGCGGACATTCCTTTTATCCTCAGTGGAAAATGCAATATTTTAAGATAGCTTATGCATTCAAATGCGTTTTGATAACATTTGTAGCAGGAAATGTGCATTTTATTTCCAAAATCTTCGTTCAGTTAATGTATATTGTAGAAAACTCCCCGCTGGGCTGCGTGATTACGTCACTGCGTGAGTGGATTTTGCTCATGCGCGAACTTTACACTTTCTTTTTGTGGTGAGCCGCCGTCACAGACAGATGCGCTCCCCTATTAAGCACTTTATACATTGCTGTTGTGTTGATTCGTGCGTTCCTGACAATAAACCACGCACACACACACACACACACACACAGCCTTGTTAATACAACAACAAAATCACAACCTGTAACTCGTGATGCAAGTACTCAGTGCACTGTGTTCATCTGTTGAAGTTGGATTTCAATAAATCTGTTGTACTACAACTGAAGGTTGCAGCTGCTCTCTTACCGGAGTACATAGTCAGTGCAGGACATCACTAGCAAGAAACGCACAAGTCTTCACAAGTGGTCCTTCGAGCCGGATCTGTCCCGCCCACTGCGCTATGGCGACCTTTCAGGACTACAGCAGAGACCCTGATGTCCGACCTCGTTCCAGCAGACTCAGGCAGCCCCCAGGTTACCTTGCGGACTACGAGCTCAGCTACCCAGCCAAGCAGCTTCCGCTGTTCGAGTCATCCTTCACCCAGGCCGCGGAGAGTCTATTGCCGAGTGAACACACCCAGGTTGACCTCCACTCACCTGACCACCGCCCACAAAGGATCAGTGAAGAGGAACGGTGGCAACGCTTGGAGACATGCTACAAGGATATGAGCAAACGACTGGAGGAGCTACAGCTAGTCATGGACAGTGCTAAACGAGTGCCTTACCCTCAAAGCTGCCCAGTGTATCCTCCACCGTACATTCACTATCCTCCACACTACTCCAGCATGCCACGGCTAGATCTAGGCAGCCCCACAGGCAGTCAGTGGTCGATTCCAGAGCACAGTCGACCAAGGGACTCTACAGCAGATGGTAAAGAGCCACCACAGCAGCCAGCACCACTACCAGATCTTCAGTCGCAGCAGCCTGACCCGTTGCAGCATCTGACAGGAGAGCAACATACACCAGAGCTATCCACCCACATTCAACCAGCTCTTCAGGGTGCATCTCAGGTGATCCCAGATACCGCTTCAGCTGCTTATCATGCTCCATTGCCAACTCTGCCGCCTATTCCTCAGCCACAGACTGTGCCACGGCCGACTCTACCACAGGCTCCACCTACCCAACCTGCCATGCCTCGGCCTCATCTTCAGCCAACTTATCCTCCTCTTCAACCTGCCCAGCATCCCATACCTCCATCAGTCCAATACCAGTATCCTACCTACCCTGCCTATCCTCCATATCCATCAGGAGTATACTGGCCGCAGCCGCAGTATGCACCGCCTCCACCAGTCTACCCAACGATGCCTCCTTATGCGCCAGCCACGCCACCGTCAAACTCTTCAGCCCCAGGTATCCTAGAAATGGCCATTGCCTCTTCATATGGCATACCAAAGCCCAAACTCACTGCCTTCAGTACAGGCAAAGAGAGTGACTTCATTATGCTGAAGAAAGGACTTGACAGTGTGCTTGGGCCACATAAGCATCTAACTGAGGACTACAAATACCAAGTGCTGCTTGACCTCCTCAAACTGCCACACGCCTACCAGGTGGCGAAGAGGTATGTTAACGATCCAAAGCCATACACCAGTGCGATGCAAGCCCTCGAACAGCGGTACGGTCAACCACGTCAGCTTGTTCAAGGAGAGCTGAAGACAATCCTCAACTCTCCACCTATCAAGCCAGGCGATGCGCAAGCCTTTGAGGATTTCTCATCTGCTGTCAGCACTCTAGTGGGTCTTCTAAGCACTATGGATGGACCCTCTCGGGCTGAGCTCCGATGTGGCTCTCACGTGGACACTTTACTCAGTAAACTGCCCGCCAGCTACAGAGATCGCTTCGCCGAGCACTGCCTATCCCAGGGCATCATCCGCAGTGGGTCAGATCAGACATACACTCTCCCTGACTTCTCTGAGTGGCTGGAGAGAAAGGCACAAGCCATCCAGGTAGCAAGGCGAGCCACTGAAGCCTCCCGATCGGAAGTCACACAGGTGGAGCGGAAGGAGAAAGCATCAAGGCCCTCAAAGTCCAAGTCCGCCAGTGTCTATGTGGCCAACCACCAAGAGACTTCAGAAACCGCCCAGAGTCCTGATACCTCATCAGCTAGTCCTAAGTCAGGTCAGACTGCCAAGAAGCGAGAACGCTTCAAGCCATACTGCCCATACTGCTCCAACCAAGAACATTATCTCAGTGCCTGTGCTGATTTCTCCAAACTTAACACAGCCGAGAAGATGAAGTGGATAAAGGAGAAAGACAAGTGCTGGAGATGTGGACGCGGTCACAAACCGGAGAGCTGTACCCTGAAGAAGCCGTGCTCCACCTGCAACGAGCAACACCTCCTCACACTGCATGAAGTGGCACTCCAAGCCAATCAGAGTGTCCTCACTGTCAGCACCTCTTCCAGTATGGTGTACGTGGGCCAGACTAGTCACTCCAGTCGTGTCATGTTGAAAGTCATTCCAGTTCAGCTGCACAACGGAAGCAGGACACTGGACACACACGCTGTATTGGATGACGGCTCCGAGAGAACTATCCTCTTACCAGCTGCCGCCAAACATCTTGGTCTGCAGAGGGACGAAGAAGTGCTTCCTCTTAGGACCATCAGACAGGATGTTGTAAAGCTGAAAGGAGCGTCTGTCTCATTCGAGGTGTCTGCTCAGCCCAATAGACAGGTGAAATACCAGATTCGCCATGCCTTCACTGCAGATGAGCTGAGCCTCGCTGAGCAGTCGTGCCCAGTGGAGTCCCTCAAGAAGAGGTATTATCACCTGCGCGGAGTGCCAATGCGTGGATTCAGCCGAGTACAGCCCATGCTTCTCATCGGTTCCGATCATCCCCATTTAATCACTCCAGTGCACCCAGTACGGTCTGGACCTCCAGGTGGTCCAGTAGCCGTATGCACCCAGTTAGGCTGGGCCATACAGGGGCCAACTAACTTCCTCCAGATCCCCTCCAGGGAGGCTTCCTGCTTGCATACAGCGCTCCTGTCACCTGCTCAGGACCTGCACCAGCATGTCGAGAGGCTGTGGCAACTCGATACACTGCCATACAGATCAGAGAAGGAGGCAACGCGCTCAAAGCAAGACCAGTTAGCTGTTCACACCTTGGAGAAGCAAACCCTCAGGGTCACAGTAGACGGCGTCACACGCTATGCTACACCTCTACTCCGCAAGCCAGGAGCACCTGATCTACATGCTCCTCCAGCTGCAGTGATGCCTCTCCTCAGAGCTACGGAGCGGCGCCTGGCCACCAATCCAGACCTAGCCAGCATCTACAATGAGGAGATCCACAAGCTACAGAGAGCGGGGTATGTAGTGAAGATCAGAGGCCAGAGTGGTGTTCAACTGCTCCTTCAAATACCAGCAGATAGCCCTCAATGATGTCCTGCTCCCAGGGCCTAACCTTGGCTCATCACTCCTGGGCGTACTCCTCAGGTTCAGGGAGTATCCAGTAGCCATCAGCGGGGACATCCGTGGAATGTTCCACCAGATCCGGCTTCTCCCTGTAGACCAACCACTGCTCCGTTTCCTGTGGCGGGATATGGAGAGAGACCGCAGTCCTGACATCTACGAATGGCGTGTTTTGCCCTTTGGTACTGCCTGCAGCCCATGCTGTGCTATATATGCACTTCAGCGGCACACCAAGGAGAACAGCGCTGGCAGCCAGGAGGTACTGGACTCTGTCATGAATGCCTTCTATGTCGATAACTGCCTGCAGTCTCTCCCTTCGCCATCTCAGGCAAGGCAACTGATCGACAAGATGAGAGCTCTGCTCGCCGCCGGAGGATTCGACATTCGACAGTGGGCGAGCAACAAACCTGAAGTCATCGCACACCTCCCTCCAGAGGCACGGTCAGAGGGCTGCGAGCTGTGGCTGATGGCAGACAGAGCTGATCCACAGGAGTCGACACTCGGCCTCCGGTGGCACTGCCCATCCGACACGCTCAGCTACAAGCACAAACAAGCCACCACCATGGAGCCCACGTTGAGAAATGTGTACCGTGTGCTGGCTTCTCAATACGACCCACTTGGGTACATCATCCCCTACACAACGCGGGCAAAGGTGCTGATTCAGGCCCTCTGGAGGAATGAGCAAGGATGGGACGAGCCTATCACTGGCGAGCTTCTCACCGCGTGGCAGACATGGGAGAACGAGCTCCCTCACCTCCAGCACATCAGCCTGCCTCGCTGCTATTTGCCAGCCAGTGTGAACTTGAACGCCTCCCCAGTTGACCTGCATGTCTTTTGCGACGCATCGGAGAGAGCATACGGGTCTGTAGCCTACCTGCGTGCTGAAGACACTGGTGAGAATGCACATGTGTCTTTTGTCATGGCCAGATCCCGTGTGGCTCCACGCAGACAGCTGTCAATGCCACGGTTGGAGCTCTGCGCCGCATTGACTGGAGCTCAGCTGGCCAGACTGCTACATACTGAGCTCACCCTTTCAATAAGGCAGACCATCATCTGGTCAGACTCAACGACTGTGCTCGGTTGGATCCTGTCTGACTCATCTCAGTATAAAGTATTTGTTGGGACACGCATTGGTGAAATTCAGGAGCACACTGACATCAGCAGCTGGAGGTACGTCCCCTCCGAGCTGAACCCCGCAGATGACATCACTCGGGGAAAATCACTCCATCAGCTGACTCAGCCGTCCTGTTGGAACAGTGGACCTGAATTCCTGCATCACAGCCCTGCCCACTGGCCAGCTAATCCTGCAGTGAGGACTGAGGAAACAGACGAGCTCAGGAAGTCCACATTCTGCGGCCAGCTAGCTGTCCCTCACACAAGCTCTCCTGACCCCACGGAGTACGATACCTGGTCTGACTTACTGGAGGCTACCTACCGGTCCCTTCACGGGGCGGCAGCACCCCCCATGTCTGCCTCAGACCGCCTAGACACAGAGGTAGCTCTCCTCAAGCAAGCACAGGCTGACAGTTTCCCTGAGGAAATCAGTGCCTTGCAGCATTCCCATCCAGTCCGGCCATCCAGTCGCCTCAGCCCACTCTCACCAGAGTACGACCATCCTCTAGGCCTCATTAGAGTTGGAGGTCGCCTCCGCAAAGCTGAGGACTTACCCGAGGATACACTCCATCCTATAGTCCTTGCGCCTGAACATCCCATCACGCAGCTGTTGGTGAAGGACTACGATGATCGTCTCCTGCATAGCGGTCCTGAGAGAGTCTTTGCTGAAATTAGGAGGACTTACTGGATCCTAAGAGGCCGCCAAGCCATCAAGAAACACCAGCAGCGGTGTGTGGAGTGCCGCAAGTGGCGTAGCAAGCCAGTAATCCCCAAAATGGCAGATCTCCCAGCTGCGCGACTCCGACTCAACAAGCCTCCATTTTGGTCTACTGGAGTGGACTGTTTCGGCCCATACATGGTCAAGATAGGACGGCGACAGGAAAAACGATGGGGCATTGTGTTTAAGTGTCTCACGACCAGATGTGTTCATCTGGATTTGATGCCCAGTATGGACACTGACTCATTCCTCCTCGCTCTCCGCCGCTTCATCCCTCGAAGAGGCAAGCCCTACGAGATATGGAGTGACCGAGGCACCAACTTCCGGGGCGGGGAGAAGGAGCTGCACGATGCCTTTGAGGCACTTGAGCCATCCCTCAAGGACCAACTTGCCAAGCAGTCCATTGCTTTCAAATTCAACCCACCTCTTGCTCCACACTTTGGCGGAGTGTGGGAGAGAGAAATCAAGTCAGTCAAGTCATCTCTCCAAACCATCCTGAAAGACCAATCCATCCCAGAGGAGGTCTTGCTGACCGTCCTCATTGAGATAGAGGGAATCCTCAATTCTAAGCCCCTAGGCTACGCTTCGTCGGACCTGGCGGATCCTGATCCTATCACCCCTAACCTTCTGCTCATGGGGCGGCGGGACGCCTCACTACCTCAGGCAGTGTATGGATCCAGTGACCTACTAGGACGCCGCCGATGGAGACACAGCCAGGTGCTTGCTGACCACTTTTGGGGTCAATTCACCCGCAAATACCTCCCCGGTCTTCAGCCACGTCAGAAGTGGAGGAATGCCACTACAGACCTCGCCGTGGACGCCGTCGTTATGGTGGTGGACCCACAGCTCCCGCGGGCTCTGTGGCCTGTAGGACGCATCACCCGGATCATCCCCAGCGATGACAGCAAGGTACGCACAGCGGAGGTGGACATTAAAGGTAACCTCTACACCCGTCCTGTTGCTAAACTCATCGAGCTCCCGCGGATGCCCGATGGCAGCACCACCAGCGCTCCCTAGCCCAGCAGTGACTTTCCTGTTACTGCGCATTCGTCCCTACGAATCCGGGGGCGGCTGTAGAAAACTCCCCGCTGGGCTGCGTGATTACGTCACTGCGTGAGTGGATTTTGCTCATGCGCGAACTTTACACTTTCTTTTTGTGGTGAGCCGCCGTCACAGACAGATGCGCTCCCCTATTAAGCACTTTATACATTGCTGTTGTGTTGATTCGTGCGTTCCTGACAATAAACCACGCACACACACACACACACACACACACACAGCCTTGTTAATACAACAACAAAATCACAACCTGTAACTCGTGATGCAAGTACTCAGTGCACTGTGTTCATCTGTTGAAGTTGGATTTCAATAAATCTGTTGTACTACAACTGAAGGTTGCAGCTGCTCTCTTACCGGAGTACATAGTCAGTGCAGGACATCACTAGCAAGAAACGCACAAGTCTTCACATATATGATGTTTACTTTGTTAGTTATTACGAAGATTCTTTCAGGTTTCTATCGTTGCTATGGCTGTTGCTATGGACGCTGCTACCACTATCGCTGATGTAGCTTCCGCTCGCAAGTATTTTCCTCACTGTCACCGTGGAAATCTGAGGAGGGAGGCGTGGGGTTAACCTGATCTCACAGAAATCCATGAAATGAGCATGATCTCTTAATAACGCATTGAGTGCTCCTCGCACGTAACCTGTTTTAATCATAGATTTATATGGTTTTAATTCACAAACAGTGTCCACTGAAAATCAGATCACACATCCTCATAGCTCCTGGTAAGTCTGCCTTGGATGGTTACAACATTATGGCTAAAAATCAGACTTTTTCCGGAATATCGATTAAATTTGCACTTCCGGGATCTATGAATCACCACCCACAGCGTGACGTCATTGAAGCCGAGAATCCGTGTGTCCTGCACGGATCCTCGCTGACTTTCAGTGGACACTGTTTGTGTGGTGACCACACGGAATTAAAACCATAGAAATCTATGATTAAAACAGGTTACGTGCGAGGAGCACTCAATGCGTTATTAGGAGATCATGCTCATTTCACGGATTTCTGTGAGATCAAGTTAACCCAATGCCTCCCTCCTCAGATTTCCACAGTGACAGTGAGGAAAATACTTGCGAGCGGAAGCTACATCAACGATAGTGGTAGCAGCGTCCATAGCAACAGCCATAGCAACGATAGAAACCTGAAAGAATCTTCGTAATAACTAACAAAGTAAACATCATATACATTAACTGAACGAAGATTTTGGAAATAAAATGCACATTTCCTGCTACAAATGTTCTCAAAACGCATTTGAATGCATAAGCGATCTTAAAATATTGCGTTTTCCACTGAGAATAAAAGGAATGTCCACCATTTATTTTGTTTTCACAGAAAGACTAGCCTGCGGCGCATAGGTCACGTGATCACAACTTTCTGGCTCACAATTATGTGGGTTATATACGAATTATAATGCAATACTTTTCGTAGGAATTTGTACGAATACTGAATGAGAACAGCCTGGTTTCTCACCTGACAGGAGTCCTTGCCTCCAAACCTAGAGCCGGCACAGATCATGTTGTCAGTGATCCTGAAGTAGTAGTAGAACTGACAATTGGGGATGAAGTCCACATCCACAGCCCTCAGCACAGGGGACAGATAGTGGTTGTAGATCTGGGTCACACCCCATCCACTGACTGTACACCTGGTGGTGTCGTTCAAGGGGGGCGAGTCTGGATCGGGCAAAATGGCCAGCTGGATCATGGCATTCATGGTAGCTGGCCGGTCCAACTTAACCCAAAGAGGTCATTAAGTTCAGTCAGTATGCCAGAAGATTAGAAGGCAGGAATAAAAAGGCCAAAGATAGTCTAGATGGAAAGGGGGGTCCACGCGCATAGGGTGTTTTTTTTTTGTTTTTTTTTAGGGTGTATTTTAACATTCTCCCAGGTACCAGGCTGAAATAATGTCCCATGGGGTTCATTTTTAACCCGTTCTTACAAAACCCTGGTACAAAACCCGAAAATGAAAAAAAAAAAAAAAAATAGAAAATAGCATAACTTTTGAACTATACATGCTACAAGGACAAATGAACACATTTTTCCACACAATTTGGACCCAGGGAATCCATTAAAATGGTTATTATTAAGATTAAAGCACATTTTGACTCCATTTCAGGACAAATACTAAAACAAACAAACAAACAAAAAAAACTAGGCGAAAATCGTCAGATCACATCTATATTTCTCTGTTTACTAAATATTTTGGGTAGACTTTTCTTGCCAATTATTTTTTCTCAATCCTTGAAGGGTGCACTTTAAGATTCTGCCAGGGACCAGGCTGAAGTAATGTCCCATGGGGTTCATTTTGAACACTTTCTTACACATATCCTAACCAAACCCAAAATAGAAAAAAAAGAGAATAGCATAACTTTTGAAGTGCTCATCATAAAGAGACAAATTAACACAGTTTTCCATACAAGTTTGGCCAAAGGAATGCATTAAAATGGTTATTAGAAAGATTCAAGCACATCCTGACTCCATTTCTGGACAAAAATCACACAAAAACAACAAGTGGACTGATAATCCAGTGACTACCCGCAATATTTTGATGGAATCGTGCACTTTACGATACAAGCATGAAATTTGGAACACTGTTAGACATGCCCTAAGGATAATTTTTGGCTATAGGGCCAACACAGATTTGTCCCGTGGTAACCGTGGCAACCATTTTTCAAAATGGCTGCCACCTGCTGTGATTTTACCTGTAACTCAGGTTCTAGACCACCTAGGATCTTGATCCTGGTGGCTAATCCTACATTTTCAAGGATGAGGAATACAGTGGTACTATTTACAACATGCTAGCTAACTACCTAACTGCATATTTTTAGCATTCAGTTAATTGAATAATAGTTAAAACCATCAAAATATGTATTTCGTATACTATCCATGTTTTCTAAGATGTTGACAGATATGCCATGAAATGTGTGTGTTATGGCAATGGCCAAAGTGGAACTATACAGCAGTACAGAGACAGGATACCATTTAGCCGAAAGGCGTATTTAATAAAGCCAAAGAGGAAGGAAAGTGTTACAACACAAAGTTGTGTCCACCACAGTAACAAAGGGAAGTGCGCTGAATTGCATTTTCCACAACCACAGCAGCCAGGCAGCCAGGCTTGCTTCTGGTAAATGGACTGCATTTCTATTGCGCTTTTCTAGTTTACTGACCACTCAAAGCACATTCACCCATTCACACACACTGTCGGCAGACTGTCGGCCATGCAAGGCGCCTAGCTGTCCATCAGGAGCAGTGAGGGGTTCAGTATCTTGCTCAAGGACACTTTGACACACTCTGGAGGAGTAGGAGCAGGGGATCAAACCGGGGATTGAACTGGGAACCCTCCGGTTACTGGACGACTGCTCTACCTCCTGAGCCACGCCACCCCTGGTAGTGTGGTGAACTTCGCATCCACTTGTCAGAATCAGAATCAGAATCTTTGTTGTCACATGACACATTTTACAGGTGTAAAAAAGTGGGTTAAATTATTCATTCATTCATTCATTCATTCATTCTCCCGCCTGTGTCCTTCCTCTTCCACCCCCAGTCACCTGGAGAGGGGAGTTCAGGGACTGCAACCACGGCTTGTCCCCTGGCTGCTAGTGCGGTCATACAGCAATACCACAAATCGCTCAAGAGGCTCCATCCAGTCATCTATGGCGTCTGGTTTGGTAGCCAAGGCAAAGAAGGCACGAGTCACATCACCGAAGTTCTTCCATGTATCCCATGTCATCTTCTTGCCCCTGCCTCCAAATGATGACAGTGTCACAACCAGTAAAGGCAAGGAACACTGGTAAGGCTACACATCGATCTGGGCCTAATGCCCTTGCCATCTCATGAGCTGCTAAATGCCAGAAACTCTTCCCAGCTCCAAAGGCAACCCACAGCTGAGCAATGCTGAGGCGTTGGGCTGCCGTCACTGCCAGTACCAGCACATCTGTGTCAACAGTGTATATAGCGAGGTTGTCATACCCGTCCTTCACAGCATCTTCCAGGTGTAGTATGATACATGTATCAGCCTCCACATGTGTGCTTGGTGCAAGACCTGATGTATCTTGGGGCTGAGTACAGATGACTTCAGCATGATGAGTGCTGATTACCTGTTTCTCAGTGGCAAGGGATGTAACACAAGTTGCCAGGAGGGAGAACAGCTCAGCTTTGTTCTCATCAATACATAGATACTCCGGCCAATTTCCAGGAATGGCACTGCATGGCTCAACCTGATGACCTGGACAGTGGGAATGGATGGATTTTCATGTGAAGGAACCAGGTCCATCAAACAGCCCACCAAGTCCGACTTGGTACTAGTTCTCAGCTTGCCCATTTGTGACAGTGCTGGTGGACATGCCTGATTTTCATGCAAAGAACTCATCCAGATTGCAGTCTATTTACCAGAAGCAAGCCTGGCATGTCGCAACTTCCTCCGCTCTGGTTGTGGAAGATACCAATATGCCAAAACAGCCCTTCAGTGCACTTCCCTTTGTTACTGTGGTGGACAGTGTCATCATACACAGCTTTGTGTTGTAACACTTTCCTTCCTCTTTGGCTTTATTAAATACGCCTTTAGGCTAAATGGTATCCTGTCTCTGTACTGCTGGATAGTTCCACTTTGGCCCTTGCCATAACACACACGTTTCATGACGTATCTGTCAACATCTTAGAAAACATGTATAGTATACTCTACCGAAATACATATTTTGATGGTTTTAACTATTATTCAGTTCACTGAATGCCCTCAGATCTTTTTGTGTGGATGCATCACACAAACGCCATGTGACACTCTGATGAAGGCGGAAGTCAAACGCTGAAACATGTCAGGTAAATAACCAAATCATATATGTCTGTCAAAAGAAAACCTATAGATGATCTCAGAAATATGCAGTTAGGTAGTTGCTACCTAACTGTAAATAGTACCACTGTATTCCTCATCCTTGAAAATGTAGGATTAGCCACCAGGATCAAGATCCTAGGTGGTCTAGAACCTGAGTTACAGGTAATATCACAGCAGGTGGCAGCCATTTTGAAAAATGGTTGCCACGGTTACCACGGGACAAATCTGTGTTGGCCCTATAGCCAAAAATTATCCTTAGGGCATGTCTAACAGTGTTCCAGATTTCATGCTTGTATCGTAAAGTGCACGATTCCATCAAAATATTGCGCGTAGCCGTTGGACTATCAGTCCACTTGTTGTTTTTGTGTGATTTTTGTCCAGAAATGGAGTCAGGACGGGCTTGAATCTTTCTAATAACCATTTTAATGCATTCCTTTGACCAAACATTACTTCAGCCTGGTCCCTGGCAGAATCTTAAAGTGCACCGTTAAAGGACTGAGAAAAAATAATTGGCAAGAAAAATCTACCCAAAATATTTAGTAAACAGAGAAATATAGATGTGATCTGATGATTTTCGCCTGTTTTTTTTGTAGTTTTTGACCTGAAATGGAGTCAAAATGTGCTTGAATCTTAATAATAACTATTTTAATGGATTCCTTGGGTCCAAATTGTGTGGAAAAATGTGTTCATTTGTCCCTGTAGCATGTATAGTTCAAAAGTTCATCTATTTTTTCCATTTTCAGGTTTTGTAAGAAAGGGTTAAAAATTAACCCGATGGGACATTATTTCAGCCTGGTACCTGGCAGAATGTTAAAATACACCCTACAAGGATTTAGAAAAAAACAGGTCCCAATAAAAAACCCACCCTATGCGCGGGGACCCCCCTTTCCATCTAGACTATATAGGTACTATATGTCTAGGTCATTGTGACTGGCACAAAAAAAGCAAAACCAAAAGACACTACCCACAAATGACTCCATACCTTGATCAGCATGATATCATTGTCAAACGTCCTGTAGTGGTACAGGTAGTGGGTGATGACTCTGATTACGCCAAATTCCTGCTCGAAGCCCTCTCTGTAACGCAGGTTGTGCTCACTCAGGACAACTTTGAGCATGTGGCTCCTGTAGCAATGACACAGTGAGGGAATCATGGAAACAAAGTCATTTAAAAATCACATAAAAGATGTTTCCAATAATCTTAATACTCATTCTTTTGACTACCACAGCTTACAAACCCATAACAGCTTAAACGTGACATTGAGAGAAATGGTTGAGTTCACCACAAGTATTACTAACAAATGCTCTCTGGTGCACGATACAAATGTGAATCTTTTTTGAATCTCATGGGAAGTAGCTGAAAACACTTTCCCTTTTCATTTACTGATTTATTATATGGATATTGGTCAGTCCTTTGACACCTTAACAGCAGTTACTATAACTATAGCAACTACAGTCAACAATTGCTGCCATCATGTGAAAAGTGAAGGTCAAATTGTCTGAAAGGCACAATAATATAAATGCAATAGATCTATTCGCTAAGATAATATTCCTAATTCCTTCTCTGTTTATCTACAGCACTTAAAACACATCTTTTCAAGGCAGGCTAATGCTATATTTTCCTAGAATTAATAGTAATCTAGTCAGTAAGAAAATAAGACAGTATCTGGCATTCTTTATCTGTAGTGATTTCAAAGTAAACTGAAACTCTGTAGACATTTTTCACAGCAGCCATTTTGACATGAAATCGCAGGCTAAACACAGGTGTTACTTATGACTTTTATACATTTCCATTCCATTTAGTCTTGCAAAGCCATAGTTTTTCAGTCAACTGAATGAGTTCAACCCATTCAGTTTCTATGGACAAACCCTTTCCGGTGAGCCAGCAAACACAATTAATAGCAGGAGGCTGAAATGGTATGGAAATGCATTTAATTTCTTTAATTAGTAATACATGCGCTTTGCAATTTCATGTCAAAATGAAAAAATGCTGCTATGAAAAAATGTCCATAGACCAACAAGAAATTTGGTGACAGGTTTCATGATTAAATGAAGGTGTTTTGCATGATTATTTTTTGCCCCCCCCCCCCCCGGGGGTGCTGTTGACATGCTGCCTACAATGGAAATAAATTATTAGTGAGAGGGGTCTGTCTGTAGCCTGCAGACTACTACAAAGCACATCTCCTCCCATCACCTTCCCTAACCTTAACCTCAGCCGTGCAGGAAAGTCTTGTACTGACATAAGTGGGCGTAGCTTGTACTTGCATGGTAGTTTCTGGTGCTGGCTTGGGTGTGCGTTGCACTGTAGGGGTGTGTTTTGTACTTGTCTGCAGGCTGCAGATAGAACCACTTATATTTTGTGCTGCCTACCTACTGTGTGAACGCCACAGATCTGAAACTGCAGTAACTCACGGTCTCCAGCAGTGGGCGGCACTCACCACCCACTGTGGATGGATGAGGGTGCCCCCGCAGAAGTGGTAATTGTAGTACTGTAGGGAGACTTGATACTTGATGGAGTAGGGCTGGACCTCTTGACCCCCGATGATTCTGACCCCATACACACCTGAGGACACAGAAATTCAGAAAGCTACAAGACTAAACTGATTTCTAAACCATGTGTGCTAAACCGTGTGCTTTCATGAAAAAGTCAAAGAAATAGCTCATAAAAATAATGTTGTTATATTCTATTTTATTCTCTTCTTTGGTAGGAAAACAGGTTCCAGGTTTCATGTGGGTAGATGTGCATGGACCTGCATGATTAATGGTTTAAATGTGTAAAGACAGTGTGTAAGTTAACAGAAGTTAACAGAGGATGAATGCGATCGTTCTTTACCTGCTGCGTTGACAGTCACCAAGAGGAGTAGTGAGAGAGGACAGGACTGAGCCATAATCATGTAGCTTGATACCAAAAAGAGAAACACCAGAGGTTGTTAATATCATAGGCTCAGCTCATCCTCCAATTTTCATTTGCTCTGTTTGATCTGTGATGACAGTGGCATTATCGCCTTGCTTGAGGATATAGCAAAGGCAGAGGCAAGTTTATTTGTATAGCACATTTCATGCACAACAGCAATTCAAGGTGCTTCATGCAGAACAATGCAACAAATGAATATACAGAAAGGAAAAATGAGAAAGTAAAAATTGCATAGGAAATATGAAGTCAAAGTGCAAAGTTAAAAGTGCAAATATGCTGTAATATCAATCCCTGTATTGACTTAGTTCAGTAGTTTATATGTGCTGATTGCAAAAAAAAAAAAATTAAAAAAATGATTGTTTGGTGAATTCTTTTTTTAGGATAAATCAGTGATTTGCATAAATTACCATTACAGCCAATTAGTGCCGTGCATTTTGGCCTTGATGACGATTAACCTACAGATCACAGCTAGTCAGTTTAACAACATCTGCTAATGCAAATGTCCATCTTAAAGGTGCTCTATGCAAAACTGAAAGTTGATTGCGGTAAGGACCATTAAGACTAAACTGCCAAAAAAAAGTGGATAAGCACATAATTTATAAGTGAGTAAGTGCAATGATTAGACCCACGTAGACTCAGATTTCACACTAATTCAAAATTTTTTTGTAAGATGACTCTAAAAGGTCCTCAAAATGGGTCCAATGATGAGAACCATATAGACACAGCCATCGCATTTTGTGCTTCGTCCTTGTCAGTGTTGAGTCTAAACGACCGCACATCAAGGCAATTTTGCATAGTGCACAATGCAGTGGGATGAGATAACACCAATTATTTTCAATTCTAATAAGCTTGTTTCATGATTATTATTTTTTTTGGCAAGCATAATTTTGGGCTGATTTACTGTATTCTCCCTCATTGCGCTGGATTTATGCTTAAATAATTGAGACTTCACTGTGATTATCTCATCCAACTGGCAGATTTTGAGACTTGTTTTAAGAAAAACAAGATATTGAGGCTTCAGCCTCAATATCTTCAGCCTCAATAATCACTTATTGAGATTGATTTTTTTTTTTTTTTTTTTTTTTTTTTTGCAGTGTAATAACAATATTTTAATTAGCAATATCATATTTGCAACAGGTCAAGAGTCAAAGACATTTTTTCCCTATGAGAATGATAAAGTCTATCATATGTCATATATCTAATAAAATTTTGATATTTATGATCCAGTTGTATCTATTTAGTACAAAGCCCTATTGGCCACCTCACCTTATCAAGAGTCAAGTGATAAAATAAAAGGCTGGCTGGCAGTCCAAATCCTGCATCCAAACACTTGCACACTCTCACACACTCCTCTCGTACACCTGAGGTAATGCTTGAGAAGTCTCTGTCCTCTTTTATACTGTAACCATACCGTCTGTAATAACTGTGCCCTGGCTTTGTCCAACATATATCATGTCGTGAGGCACCTAACACACACACACACACGCGCACACATACACACATACACACGCATATATACACACAAAACAGAGACACTGACCTAGTACATGACAAAGGCGACAGTCTACTCTTTTATTAGGTCTTTCCCTCGAAGCCCTTTGTGCTCACATATTGAGCCTATTGTCCACAAATGGGAGGAAAGTGAACCTTTAGGGAGGTGAAACCCAACAAGCCAGAGAAATGATAGAATATACTCCAGGCCTGTTGTTGTTGTATCTTGTGATGTTACAAGAAGCAGCACAAAAGGATGTATGATTGCCTGATTATGATGTATTAGCTCACCATCAACAGTATCAATTTAAGATACTTTGTGGCGGTTGAACTACACATACTTTACTGAGGTGTATGTGTTAAAACAGCCCTTTACCAAAACACAGTTTCTAAATGGTGTTTAGACATCATGCTTGTCCTTTGCCTCAGTTGGGATCACGGACGTAATTTGGGGGGGAGACAGGGGGGACATGTCCCCTCCACTTTTTCAAATGGCAGTTTTGGTCCTCAAGCAGTTCAAGCCCCCCCCCCCCCCCCCCCCCCCCCCCCCCCCCCCCCCCCCCCCGCCCCCCACCCCCGTACTCAAGTCAGCTGTGTCCCCCCCACCTCTGAAATCAAAATTTCATCCATGGTTGGGATCCTCGCAAAATTATCAAGTCAAAGTCAAAATGTGCAGGTAACAAAGCCTCGCCACTCAAACTGCCCATTCTGACAGTGACATGATGCATTATGGCCCGTGTCTGTCATGCCCATGCTTTTCCATCTCCCTAGGCATGTGTCTCATTTAGCACTTTCCCAGCGCTTTTCTCTTTTTTTCATAACGGGTTCCCATGACTTGTCGTGTACAAAGTGAGCTGCTGGGTTGCAACGTCACTCGTGGGCTCCCTACTGTCTGCCCTCCCCAAGGTGTCATTCCAACCGTGAGGGTGAAAGGTGATAGTGTGTGCCTCTGTCCCTTAGGTGCTAATGTGAGTTGACAAACAAAGTGTGTGTGTGTGTGTGCGTGAGTGTGTACGTATGTGCAAGAGAGTAAGTGAGTGATATGGAAAAAAACCCACAAAACTGCATGTGCAGCACACATGAATCTGAGGCAACATATATAACACCAAAACACCGACACTACAGAGGGTTGTGTTAATATAAAAAAGCTGCATACTCCTCTATCTGCACCATGCCATACCCTCTATACTCACATTATGTTGGCAGCCTTCCATAATTAAGCTGGATAGAAATATTGCTGCATATTTTTAAAAAAATGGTTAAATATTTGCTTGGAGATAGAAATAAAAATCGTAAGCATATTTTTCTTTTTTAGTAGTGCTCTATATTAAAAACATGACATTTTGGTCATGAAGACTGTCATCAGGCAAATTATTTACAAAGTATGTGGAAGACAATATTTCTGAAACTTTCCTGAATATTTTCTTCAGTCGTCTTTGGGTTTGCCATCGTTTGCGAGTGAAAAAGAACATGAAGCTTGAATGTAAATGAAGCTGCCCCACGATGTGCATCAGTCACAAATTAGACTGACAATTAGATACTGTCTGATGAGCAGGGGAACTGCTGGGTATGCGTTTCACTGAGGCGAGGTTCAGCTCCTTTGTTGTTTTCGCCCATCTTTTCCTCACTCTAAAATGTGTCTGAAGCTGTCACCAGTCCACAACTTGAACATTTTTCAGCGTCGCAATAAAAGTACATGGAAGGGACCCAGGTATGTGGTCAGGTAATTGTTGGGCCAGGAAATACCTCAGTGGGAGGCAACACTTAGCTCTCTCTCCCATTCTACCGGCCGAAATATCAATTATTCAGCTACGTCTAAATGTGGGACAGGACGAGGTCAGAAGAGATTCTTCTCACACGCTGTGGATGATGCTGACTTGCCAGAGGGCTGATGATGATAATGATGATGATGATGATGATGATGATGATGACGATTATGCTAATGATAATGAGTTATTATTATTGTGGGCATAGATTTAGTGATGATTGATGATTCAGAGTCATACAGAGAGACTCAGTCCTCATATCTGCGATTTTTCCCACACACACGACAAAGCAGTGCACAAACGCACAACTGCGTAGAACACACACACACACTCACACACACACACAGACATGCACACTCACGCACACAAGCACACACAGTGGGCCATTGAAACATTTCAGCAGGGATAAGCTGTGATGATGACACCGACGGGGCATGCTGATACAGTATAGATGAACCAGCTCGGCACAGTACCCTTGGTTGCCATGGCAACAATGTAAGGCCTTTCGACAAGTCAGGAGGGTCAGGAAAAAGAGTTGTGATAGCAGTGGGTTGAAGGGGGTGGACAGTTTTTGAAGGTGAACTTTGTCTCTCTCGCTCTCTCTCTCTCTCTCTCTCTCTCTGTCTCTCGGCCCTATACTGTTGGTCCCTGGTTCTACGGCATCCAGGAAACTGAAACTGAAAACTTTAATTTATTTATTTATTTATTTTTTCTCGGAAGAAACCCGAGGATAAAGGCTGATGAGCCTGTCTCCTTCTATTTCAGGAACCAGAGTGGATGTTGTGGCTGGGCCAGCAGACAAGGTGCGAGGACAGTGGTAGCCCGGACGGTTTGGCTGCGGGTATGGTGTAGGAAAAAGCCCTGAAACCTCTACAGCTACCATGAAGCTGCTGCTGTGTCTCTGTGGTGGGCTGCTGCTGGAACTCTTGGCAGTCGACTGTGAGTACATGATTTTTTTGCAGCGATGTGAAGGCACTACATGATGCTCTGTTCAGTTGTAAATGTTGTTTTCTGATGCACTTGTGATGGTCTTTGCTTTGTTCAGTGTCTTCCCTTCAATAAATGGAGAAGAAACTTATATAGACAGGATGTGTGGCTGCAACTTTTAACACTTTAAGTCGACACTTTTTTAAAAAAAAGTGTCGACTTAATTGTATTATTTCGCTTAACAAATAAAAGGTACTGTTAATTATTTCCTACTTTAAGTATATCTTTTGAATAGAATTTCCATGTTCGCCCAGTTTAGAGTTTTGTTTTCCTCTCTTTTGAGTTTTTTTTTTTTTTTTAATCAAGTGACTAATTCATATGTCATACATTTCTCACTTCTAGTTCAAACTATCCCATATTAAATGCATCCACCATCCATTGTTACAGGAGGAACTTATGGATATTCCCAGGAAATTACTACTACTGTTCCTGTCATGTGTTAAAGCTTTAGGCCAGTATACTTTTGTTGAGCTGTTGCATAAGACCAGGCAGGGTAAACCCTCAGTTCTATGTTTCAAAGCCCAGCTTGAGGTGGTGACACTAGAAGGTCAGGTCCTATTGGATTACCCTCATTACACACTGGACTCCCAGGTGACAGAAAACCACTAATTGTTAGCCAAGGTCCATGGGCTTGAGGGGGTATTAAAGCGCCTCACTCTTTATGTCTGTCATTGTTCCTTGAAGCTCTTCTATGATTTATAGGATCGACTTTTCAACCCTGAGCGAAATCCATACCTGTGGAGCTGACTTTAAAGGGTTTTCAGAGTTTTCACAAAGGCATGAAGTTGCCATTTTAGTTTTGGATTACATGATCCCTTACGTGAAGTTTCTACAAAAGCCAGGGAAGGCAACTGTTCAGGAGAACTGATTTCAGGTCCACTATGCATTGACTTTGTAAGCAAGATTTACCAACATGAAACAATTTCCCACCACACTTCAGGGACTTAATATCCAGCTGCCACGTCTTAGGGCTCTTTTTCTTCCCTGTCACTTAAAGCACAATGTTTGTGTTTCCACACAGGCCAGGTGCTCACGCAGGGGCGTATAGTTGGTGGTTATATACCTGCACCAAACTCCATCAAATATATTGTGTCACTGCAGAGCACGAAAGGCCGACACTTCTGTGGTGGATCACTGATTCACAAGTCCTGGGTGCTGACTGCAGCACACTGTAACATTGGGTAAGTGCTTTGATCAACAGATGTTAGACTCTGATGATTTTTCCTGTTACGGTTCAGGACAAAACACATCCAAACTCCAGCTGTGAAGATCTTTAACTTTAGTTGAAGGATTACATGCTCCACTATGGGTTTAGAAAATTCTCCTATGGTTGGGTTTTATGAAACTCTTTAAAACTTTAAAACTACATCATATATTTACAGTCATCTACTGTGGTTGGTTTGATTTGATGCTATACTCTTGATTCTGAAACATGAAACGAGTGGCGTTGCAGTTGAACTTTGCTTGAGGCAAGGCTCAAATTCATTCTTATGAAAAAAAAAAACTATCAGAATAATGCTCAAGAGAAGTTTTTTTTTTTTTTTTTTTTTTTTAGTGCAATCTGTAGAAATCACAGTTTAGAAGCTAACATGACATGATTTTGTGTAGTGAGCAGATGGCCCAACAGATGCATAAAAGCAAACATCCATTCTACTCTGGCCAGGTAACATCAAAAAAGAAATTGCTTAGTCATGATCTGAACTTGTCTGGGAGGTGCTGAGAGGTCAGATAGCACGCAGACACAGTCAAGCCATCTGACCTTGTCCCATCATGGATAAATGTGTGTGTGTATGTGTGTGCTTGTGTGCATGTGTGTGAAGCGTGATCTTGTCCGGATCCAGGAAATGGGCTAGGTTTCTGCTATAGTGTCCAAGGTTACACACAGTGAGCCTTTGTCTCCTGTTACATCTCTGGTAAACCCCTCTGTTACAGCTTGTTCCAGAGTGTGAGAGAAATAAAACCTTATTGATTTGGTCTGAATTAACGACATTTGATCATATTAAAGCGACATTCTGGTGGTCCAGGTAAAATATATGTAACCAACTATATTGTGAGTTTGTGCAGGAGTTTATAATGCATATTGCTCCACCTCACTCACATTTGTCCTCCAGCTGCACCTGTTAAAACTAAAATAACATATTGTTTTCAAAAAGACTGAGAGTGTTAAACTTGACCAAATGCTTCTCAGTTTTGGACTCAGAATGACGTCAGTCATGATTAAACATATTGTTTTGTGCTTATTTATAGTGCTTAACAAACCTTTTCAGAGCAGATGTTGCTAGTGGTCAAATTTAGCATCATATTCCTATTTGGCATAATAATGTAATCTCCAATATTATTCCCTTGTCCTTCAGGGCAGAGCACATGATGATAGTGGCGGGCGATTACACCATCAGTACCTATGAGGGCACTGAGCAGTACTCAAAACCCCACAGGCTGGTAACCCATCCCCTCTACAACAAGAGCACCAACAATGCTGACATCATGCTCATTAAGGTACTGCAGAAATAGAGATCTGCCTGTTCAATATTATCAAAGATCTTACACTAATACACAGAAAAGGTATCACATTGAACGTGTTACTCAAATAGAAAAGCGCATTGTTACGTACATTCTCATATTTTTCTCATTGGACAGATTCTGTAAGACTGTTTTACCTCATGAACAAGCCACATACAACATTAACTGGCACTGCTGTCTCTTTTCAACTTGTTTGTGATGATTGTTGTTTTCTTTACTTAAATACATGTGAGATACCCATGGCACCCAGACACACCAAGGGCCAGTTCACATTACAGATAAATAGGTTTTTCATTTCTCATTTTAATGCTTAATCTGGTCAAGGTCACATATCACAGTACAATTCTTCATGAGATCAACAACTAATAGTGCCAAGTCTGGTGAAGTGAAATCAGCCTGGCTGTATGTGCATAAACAGGAATGAGACTTGAAGCCTGATTATATGCAGTGATGTAACATATGTCCAGACATACGTCCAGTTATTTGTTCAAACGTGCAAGTGTTCTCAATCTTCTAAATATGAGTGTGTGTATGTGTGTATGTTTGTATGAGTGTGGGTGTACAGACACAGAACATGAGCGACTCCAATTTATAATTTGTTTTTCCAAGCCCGTAAAGGCTATTGTGAACAGGGCCTAAGAAGTCCCCTGATGTAAAATATTGTTTTCACCGAAGGCTACTCAACACAAATCAAATCTTTACCTTGCTGTGCCCTTACACACACACACACACACACACACACACACACACACACACACACACACACCCCATACAACAATCACATTTCATACTCAGTGACTGTCTTCTGAATTTCTGTCTAGTTGCGGGAGCCCATGGTGCTGAACAAATATGTATCGCTGGCCCCCCTCCCCAGACAGGGCACCGGTATGATAGAGGGTCGGGTGTGTCGGGTGTCTGGGTGGGGCTACACCAGTCTGGTAGAAGGCCAGGTGCCCTTCACTCTGAGGACCGTCAAAGTGCCCATTGTCTCCACTGCGAGGTGTAACAGCAGTGAGTCTTTCAACGGAAACATCACCACAAACATGATCTGTGCTGGCTACAGCGCTGGTGGAAAGGACGCGTGCAAGGTACAGGAGCAAAGACTGTCCTAAGTCCCACTGTGACAAACACGCTCAATCAGTCCTTGAAAAGCCATTAAATCCATTTCAAACAGCAAATTCACCCATGTCTCCAACGCACTAGTAAGTACTGGCCTGGGTTCTCAAGATATATCAGACAAGATCAACTTTTTATATATCAGTTTACATTTGAACAAACACTAAGACATTATGTGGATGTAGTACAGTTTATTATATAAGCTATGGTTTGGCTGCTACCTTTTATTAAGGAGAGGTGGCAGTCCACCCTCAGTAACTATATTAGTTTACAGAAGTTGCAGGGGAGACAGGAAAGCAATCCAGAAATGAACCAACAGCATAACATGAGCCAGGGCTCAAATCCTTGCTGTAATTTTGTTGTATGGATATTTGCAGCCACAGCAGCTTTTGCAGATCTGATTACATGTATGACAAAAGACTTGAAACTATACTTAGCATGAGGACAAAAATCTGATATGAACTTCATTGTGTAATACTCCTGTACATTTGGGATGAAATTGTAAACAGCTGCAGAATAAATAAGAAAAAAAAAATGACACAATCTTGCGCTTTGGCATTCTCAAGTGACTGCAACAAATAACCAGATTTTGTGAAGTTTGAAGGATTTCATTACCCAGAAATCATTACATCAGTGAACTTTTCACAGCAGGTTCAACTATTACTGAGGAGGATAGGCTTCTTGCTGATGTTTAACAGTTTTGTATTTTGCTTTTTTCACTGGTCACTTCTGGTTTGCCAAGATTTCTTGCCAGTGTCCCTACCCGACACCTGACATTAACTTTAGAAAACTGCATGACTTTATAGCATCTCAACTAAAGAAGGGTGGAATGCACTTCTCTGTTGTAGCCACAATTTGTGATTTAGGCTGACTAAATTTGTGTATTTGTATGTAAAAATCTTGCTTAGGGCAGCTTTAAACCCCCCTTCATGCCAAAGAAGTGACGCAACTTGACTGAGACAAGGGTCAAGCAGCAGCTGAGCTACTGGAAGCAGGTCAAAACTTTTTTGATTGCGTCTGGGGCCCCATTACTCAGAAACCTGGTCCTACTGGCTGTATTGTAACAATAACCTCAGAGTAAAAACTGTGAGACACTAAAACCATCGGCTTTTCCATGAGACCCATGTTGGCATCACAAACTCGGGAGGGTGTGGTCTTGTCTTTCCAGGGAGATTCTGGCGGGCCACTGGTGTGCGAGGGGCGCGTCTACGGTGTTGTATCCTGGGGCAACGGCTGTGGGGACGCCAAGTTTCCGGGAGTCTACACGGCAGTATCCAAGTTCCGCCGGTGGATAGACCGAACCATCTATGGGTCCCTCTTGCGATGTGTGAAATACTAGGGAAAAGTCCCAAATTATGATGATCATGATAGCTATTAATGCAACTTGCCTTAAGAGGATCTGAAAATCTGTGAGCTGACACCAAGTGCATCAAAAGTTTTGCAGAAGGTTCTTTGAAAAATACATCCACACCTTCCACTGGTTTGCATCAACTTTGATGATTACTTTGATAATGGTTTCGTTACTTAAGTAGATATGTGGAATTTGATACAATGTGGAATGGGCACTTTATAAGACACACTCATAAATTTTCACTGTATACCTTGTGGAACAATTGCCCTTTTTTATGCAAATAAATTGCCACATTTAAGGAGGGTCTCTGTGTCCGAATGTTAGTGGTTGTAATAGGTATTTAGTGTCCATTTTGTCAGAGATTTTCCTCCAAACATGTTAACATACACAATGCACAATAACCCCTGGTCTGAATAGACCTAAAATCCCTTTTAATGCCTTGTTTGTTTGCCTTTGCCTATCTGACATCCTAGAAGGGTGTGTTTTGGAATTATCAGTTGTTTCCTTGTATTTGGCTGAGCAGGGATGTTCAAACAAGGTTTCCTAAATAATTAAAACATTCTAAACAAATCCCACTTACTATGACTGTCAGCATATAGCTACATATAATGAAACATTTCATAATTACAGGGGCCCGAAGAGCTGGTATTGAGATGTTCTCACATGAAAGATGAGCCGCTGATAAAATCTTCGAAAGGTAGTGTGAGTTCAGTAAGTCCAAAGGGTTAGGTGTGCCGTGTCACGACTGTACCTCCACTGTGAATAGTTGATGGCATATTAAAGTTGGCTCTGCTACAGGCACAGATATCTAGTTTCATCACCTTTCATTCCAGTGTCTGTAAAATGATATTTGGTTAAGTTCCTGTGAGAAATGATAGTCTATGTCAGGATTTAATACCCATCCATCGCTATCGCCTTTATATCTGTTTTGTTACTTCATCCCTTCATGCTGCAGTGCCATTATAAAATTTATTTATGTAAACATTGCAGCCGGTACTTTAATGAATGGTAAACCCAAGGGGGATTTGTCCATGCCTAAAGAAAATCCCAGGAGTCTTTGTTTAACAAAGCCAACACTAAGCCAGTTTTCATGCTGCCCTCTGATCATTGTTCTCTGGAGCATGAGAGCAGGTTAATTTTGACCCTGTTGTCATATCAAAACACCTTGTGCCAAACCCCCCCCCCCCAAAAAAAAAACAACTGCTTTCAGGGAAACCTCTTTGTGAACATGATCAGTACCTGATCTCATTATCAGCACTGCTGACAATATACGGAGTATGGTCATTTTAAGAGTAGTTTCATCTGTAATGGCTGTGAACCAAAACCAAAACCAAAACCAAAACCAAAACAAAAACTGAAGAGTGGTGGTGGTGCATAAACCGGATAACTGAGAGAGGGTTGTGCAGCAGCTTTTCCAGGAACAGTAATGTTCCTGGAACAGTAATGTTCCTGGAAATATATGTTTAAGTCCATGACTTAAACACACACACACACACACACACACACACACACACACACACACACACACACACACACACACACACACACACACATATACACTATATTACCAAAAGTATTCGCTCACCTGCCTTTACTCATACTATGAACTGAAGTGCCATCCCATTCCTAACCCATAGAGTTCAATATGATGTCGGTCCACCTTTTGCAGCTATTACAGCTTCAACTCTTCTGGGAAGACTGTCCACAAGGTTGAGGAGAGTGTTTATAGGAATTTTTGACCATTCTTCCAAAAGTGCGTCGGTGAGGTCACACACTGATGTTGGTCGAGAAGGCCTGGCTCTCAGTCTCCGCTCTAATTCATCCCAAAGGTGTTCTATCGGGTTCAGGTCAGGACTCTGTGCAGGCCAGTCAAGTTCATCCACACCAGACTCTGTCATCCATGTCTTTATGGACCTTGCTTTGTGCACTGGTGCACAGTCATGTTGGAAGAGGAAGGGGCCCGCTCCAAACTGTTCCCACAAGGTTGGGAGCATGGAATTGTCCAAAATGTTTTGGTATCCTGAAGCATTCAAAGTTCCTTTCACTGGAACTAAGGGGCCAAGCCCAGCTCCTGAAAAACAACCCCACACCATAATTCCTCCTCCACCAAATTTCACAGTCGGCACAATGCAGTCTGAAATGTACCGTTCTCCTGGCAACCTCCAAACCGAGACTCGTCCATCAGATTGCCAGATGGAAAAGCGTGATTCATCACTCCAGAGAACGCGTCTCCACTGCTCTAGAGGCCAGTGGCGGCGTGCTTTACACCATTGCATCCGACGCTTTGCATTGCACTTGGTGATGTGTGGCTTGGCTGCAGCTGCTCGGCCATGGAAACCCATTCCATGAAGCTCTCTGCGTACTGTACTTGGTCTAATCTGAAGGTCACATGAAGTTTGTAGCTCTGTAGCAATTGACTGTGCAGAAAGTCGGCGACCTCTTTGCACTATGCGCTTCAGCATCCGCTGACCCCTCTCCGTCACTTTACGTGGCCTACCACTTCGTGGCTGAGTTGCTGTTGTTCCCAAACGCTTCCATTTTGTTATAATAGAGCTGACAGTTGACTGTGGAATATTTAGGAGCGAGGAAATTTCACGACTGGATTTGTTGCACAGGTGGCATCCTATGACAGTTCCACGCTGGAATTCACTGAGCTCCTGAGAGCGGCCCATTCTTTCACAAATGTCTTGTTTCACAGTCTGCATGCCTGAGTGCTTGATTTTATACACCTGTGGCCAGGCCAAGTGATTAGGACACCTGATTCTGATCATTTGAATGGGTGAGCGAATACTTTTGGTAATATAGTGTATATATATATATATATATATATATACACATATATACAAGTTATGGGTTTTACACATTTAGGCCTGTCAAACACCAAACAATGCTCCTTCTCTTTAACATCTCAACTTGGCATGACCGTGAAGACACAGATTTGAAGCAGGATTCTTGTCTCCAGTTCCCCAAATGGTATCTTACATCCCTCAAATCACCCAAAATCTCTGGACACTGGATACATGACATGTGGGCCTACAGGAATTTCAGTGAAACCACTGTAAACCTTGCCCACTTGCCTCCTCACTGCGTCCAGTTTACCAAACTTCAACGGAGACTTTAGTTAGTTTGCATCCAATAGAAATGGAAGTGAACAATAAGGCTGTCGGAATGGAATTGGAAGTACGCCATGGGGCCACTAGTCACATCATAGCCTTTGAAAATACTGCCATCCTCTGGTGAGGTCTCACTCGGTGGCGCCATAGCCTGCCCAAAACACCCAAAGGCTAATAAATCATAAGCAAAAAGGGGGGAAAAGACACAGCACCAGTACGACAAACAGGTCTGGGTTTTCACATCAAAAACCAATTAAATCACTGAGTGACCTTCATTGACGCGCAGCCTACGCAGCATTTTCGAAGGACCTAAAATGATTCACTATTGTGTGCCATCCTTGAATATAAAATCACCATTTGTTTGATTGGATCTAGATCCCGGAGAGTGGAGCTTTGTACACTACGGCTCCAACTGGAAGCTTCTCTAGGCTGCACCAGAAAACCCCCATTCAGCTCCCTCGCCAGGTCTCCCTGGGATCCGTGTTTTGCATCGCTCCTCAATTTGCATTTCTTCCTCAGATTTTCCGTGCGACGGGTCCAGCCGCTCGAAACCAGCGGGCGCTCCACGGCTGTATTGTACATGCGCCTCCATTTCCAAAGCAATACGCTCAGAAAGACCTCAGGAAAATTTGAATAATGTTGCCGAAGCTTGTCGAGCGGGGAAATTGAGGACATTTTAAATTAATGTTATTTCTGATGCGCACCGACGGGGACCGACACGTGTCTTCGAGGTAAACAGAAAGGGCTAGATCGTGTCAGCAGGTTACATTGTTTTTTTCTTTTGTTTGTAATAGCCGACCCAGTACAAGGTTGACGTCGAGCCATTCATTTTAGTTTGTGCGCCTTGGTGATAAAGACGCCTTTGGAGATGTCGGAAGTGCTGCCTTTCAACGAAGAAAAAATGAGTCATTATGGAAATGAGGGCGACGAGGGACACCTTTCCTTCACCTGTCGTCTTCAAGACACCAACAACTTCTTCAGTGGCTCACAGAATAAACGCCCGCCGAAACTCGGACAAATAGGCAGGAGCAAACGGGGTAATTATATAATTAAGGCGTTTTCGTTTGTATGGTGATGTTTTCAATGCGCACATAGCTTAATTATGGACCACAATGAAGCATCTCCACATTTGCAGCCACATATGCAACCCTGTTGCCTTGACATAGCCCTCAGTGGAGTGCTCAGAAAAATAGTCAGTTCACTGCATGCGTGTAGGATCTATGGGTTTTTAAATATTCTATTCGCATTGCAACACAAGTTGGATGCGCAGTGCGTGCTGTTAAATGCCTCCTGAATGCTGCCCAACAGAGTTCTGCTGAATGTCCCCTCCTGAATGAATGGTTGGTATGATTGAGATTTATGTGCTCTGTCACTATGATTTATATTTGTCATGATAAGTGAAGGCTGCTCCTTGTATGCTGCATTCCTGGTAAAAATCATAAGATGGTCCTTGTAAGAGCAAGCTCACTTGAGGTGGCACATACATGCACAGACGGGGAATTTGTACACACATGCACAGATTTACACGATCATGGCAAAAAGGCAAACATATAGGACTCGCCTCTCTTTAGGCACAGAGCGAGAAAACTCTGCAATTCAAACGCATGCACATTCACAGATGTGCATCAGACTGATAGACGCACACACACGCACCATCATCTTTCACTGTCTTTTGCACACTCTTGCTCTCTCATACATGCACACACCACCTCATGCTCGTATAGTGTAATGCTGATGGTTCTGGGCTTTCATGCCCTCCTGTCAGTCGGTGGTGAATTTTCAAGACGCCACACCAAGATGAGCCCCCTCATTAACTCTCTCCCCTGTCATCCACAGTTGTGATCGAGGATGAGAATGGCGACAACGAAGCGCTGAAAAATGGAACAGAGAAGACCCCTGCGGAGGCTTAGAGCGCTCTCCTCACCACCCCCAAAAGACACTCTTGAAATTTTTTATGGCGATATTTACCAATTTTAATCCAAAGACACTGTATATAAGCACTTTCTTTCATGTGGCAGCAAGCAGTACTTCCACACCCTCCTCTCCCAGTCAGTCACGGCCATCCGGGTGACACGCACTGGCAGGGGTGGGAGATGGCAGCGAAAGAGACCCCCAGGTGGACCCCCCCAACACACACACGCACACACTCACACATACAACCGCACACACCCTCGATTAAAGGGTTTCGCCATTAATCCTAAAGCGGGAGAAGACAACAAGAGGGGGGGAAGGAGGTGGCGGAAGGAGGTGACGCTGTCGAAATGCAGAAATCAGGGACAGGATACAGAAATAAGCATAATCTAAAAACTAAAGCACACACTTCTCCTATATCTTATCAATCAAACCTATGGTACCATTCTTTCTGCTCTTCGTTTTGATTGAGGGCAAATGAATAACAGTTTGTAAATATGGAAAGGGTAGCCCTTATTTTCTTGCACAAAGTGAGAAGCGGTAAACTGGTTTGTTGTTCTCTGTCTGTACTGAAGACCTTATTTATTGACCCTTTGGAATACGTCTTTTGCAGTGACTTAAGGCCTGAAGGAGTGTTTTTGTATGTCGATTATATTCTGACCGAATGAAAGTGATTTCCTTTTTTTTAAACTTATGATTCTCGATGTTGCCTGAGTGTTTTTTGTTACCATACCTTGCAGCTAAAAGTCATTTATATACCGTGTACCTCCCACCTGTTTGTAAGCTTCCCAGGCTTTCACCTGGATTGGTTGATACTGTAACTTGACTGTACACACCCTATTGATAAACTATTTATATTGCATTGTGCATTATCGTGTGTGCCAAATCTCATGAGGGATATACTATTCCGGACAACTTGTTCTTTTTTGTGCTTTATACATTTACTCATACAGTTTAGTTGTTTTGTTTGGTTGCCATTTTTTAGGGATCTTTCTTAAACACTGAAGTACCAACTCATGCATGGCAAATATGGAATCATGCATGCATGGCAGAAGTTCTGAAACTCTTGTGTATTCTTGAAACACCTCGTATACAGCTTTGAATGACAAACCTCGAGAAACAGTCTTAATTCTGCGTTGTACTGTACGATTCGCACTGATTTGTACAGTGGCCTAATATCTTGTAATAAAGATTCTGACGAAGTACTACTCAGTGTTTAGTGTTGATTGTGGTTTACAGTCGGGAATGATCTACCTGATGCTGCTCATTGTTTGACTGCTTTGTCTGTTTTTTTTTTTTTATTATTATTAGAAAACAAAACAGACAAAAAGCAAATGGCATGGTTTGACTTTTGGATATGGTCCTTCTACATTATCTACTGTTGTCACTCGGTTTTGACCAAGAAAGGTCAAGCCTGCATTTTCCTGTGAGAAAACAGCGTCACATTCCTTGGAAAGATCAGATATGGAGGGAAACAGGAATGTCAGGAAAGGATGGGGAAAGAATTCCCATCAAGAACTCAGAATCCACACACACACACACACCGTCGTGACTTGCACAAAGGAGAGTTGACACACTGAGCTTGGGCAGCAACAGTCGACAGTCCCACAGAATACCACGTTGTGCGGATGATTCTACAGGAGCCACTGCACCCCGATGCAATGAATGTCTTGCATGTAAAATCTCAGTTCCTCTCTTTAACCAAGTCTTCCCTTTAACTCAGTTGCCAGAGACATAAACGGTGCAAAGGTACCGAGGCATGGGGAACACTGATGAGACGTGACATTTCCAACTCTGCTGTGGTGACTAAATGATTCATGTTGTGTGACGAACCTCTGTCAGCGTACAGCATCTTAAGCCTGGACTGCTGGGATGCGAGCTGGGAACACATACATGCAGTACATACACATGACCAGGCACACACATGTCTGTTTCAGCTCTAACTGTAGACCAGACTAACATATTGCTAGTCTCCCTCTCTCTTTCTCTCTCTCCCTCCCCAGTCTTGACAGACATGAAAGGGGCTGCCTGGGCCGGGTACCATGGTAACAGATGCACCTTGCACTCGATGGGTGCTGCGGTGGGTTCGGTGCAGAATCCTCCCTGAGCCACAGCGTGATACCATCGCTATCTTTAATGGAATGTTCTCCATTCTCTTATCTTTGCCCTCTTCTCTCAAGACCCCCTATTCACTCTGTGGCATGACCACATTATCCTGCCAAAATAGTCCCTTCTTCCAAGACGGCAGTCAACCATGACAATGGCGCTACTGCAGTACTGGATAGCAGCCTATCCCCTCGTAAGGGCTGATAGCCTGCTATATGTTACATTTAGAGTGCAGTGGTTTATGATTTTCTGTGCAGTGAAGTCTTTCATCCAAAACAATGCAGTGAAGCTTTGTGTGGGTGGCCTCAGATTGGTCTCTGCTAAGTCTCAACACAGGGTCAGTTAATAAACAGTATTTAAATTGACATCTGTAGACCCCTTCATTTCCATCGTTGTACAGTCAAACCTGTATGATTTTCCTATTAACATACTGCTGACAATCCATTGTAAAAACCAGGGTTAGACTGATAAATCAGTTCAATATGAAGTTGACACTGCTCTTTTATTAACAATCAGATATTGCACCAGTGTCAGCCACCTCTGATGTGATGGATATCATATTGTTTGTTTTGACTACAAAATTAATGTATAATTGATTAATGTTTCACTGGCTGCCCATGGAAAGACCTTATCCTGAATTTATTCTGATGCAATATTTTGATTTGATTTCATACAGTTATATGCTATGATGATCATGATTATAATTGTGATTATTATCATACTTGGTTTGAGAGTCTCATGTTCTAAAAGCTTTTTCCAAGGCTTTTCCAAAGCTACCAAGGATATACTAGTTTGGGTGAAACACTACATACATTTGGGAATTTGTTGTCTTAAAAATGGTGAAATTTAATTATATGGAATAATAATATTATGGAGTAAGTAACACAATATCAACTATCAGAAAAAAAATATTGGTATCAGTAGCAGCCATCAAAAACTCATGTCAATCAAAAATCAAGAAGTTTGCAAACAGTGGCTTGCATGTTCTTTTTTGTGCTTTTATTTGTTCCACTAGTGGTTCTTTTAGACCTGCAAGTTTGATATAACAAAAGCAGCTGGGAGCTTAAATAAAGAACTATGCAGATAGAAAGTAGCTCACAGGGGCTATAGAAGGCAGTGGCAATGGATATCATAAACCTATTCAAGGGAAATATTTACACTAAATCCTCAACTGATTATAAGAAATAAAATAACAATGGTCATAATCTGTCATCAAAAGGTTTCCAACTGCAGCCAAAGATCCAGTCCATCACTCTGCAGGAACTACAGAGTGTTTGAATTCATTATCCATTTCAGTTTCTCCTGCGTATGCATCCTTTGCACTCTCTTCAACATAAAGTGACAAAGTTAAACATTAGACAAGTGACTAAGTTTTGATCCAGTATACTTCCTGCGGGTCGATTGTCACATCGTTCATCTCCTTTACCCCTTGCGGCGACATTGTGCACATATTATCAGAATGAAAAGAGACAGTTATCAGTTTATCAAGATATTATGATGCCTCTCTTTGTGAACGCACCTATGTGGTCTCCAAAGCCATATTCATGGATAAGCGTACAGTCATGTCTCAGTGCAGGTTATGTGTTTATCCCACAAAGCCAGATAGCTAGATGGGGCTTAGATGTTCAATCCTAATGCTATTATCACAGAGATACAGCAGATCCTGCTCACCTCAGGCTGGCTAGATACATTTAAAGTCAAATACAGACTTGGGGCTGGGTGGCCACTGCCTGTGGGAGAAAGCTTTAAAATTATTCTTCATAATGCCTAGTGTGTATGAGCTTTCTTATTCATGGAGAGCCTTTTTGAGTAAATCGATCGTTGATTGGATGATACTGTGGTGAAAGGGTTTTGTAGTGAGAACTGAGGAGAGGCAAGTCACTGGTGCTGTTAGAGGGGGCAGACAGGAGTCTGGATCTGACTAGCTGTTAGGTTACATAAGCTCTGACAGGTGTAGAGGAAGAAGAACAAAGGAGGAAGATGAAGAGAGACAGAGTGAGAAAGTAACAGAGGGAGAGGCAGGGAGGGAAGGAGGAATGGAGAAAAAGAGAGAGAGGGAGGGAATAACAAAATGGGAGGGAAAAGGAGCATTCATAGGTCACTGACACAAGGAGGGAAGCCACGCCCAATAAGCTCCCTTTTAGTCACACACAGGCACAGACACACACACAGACATAAACATGCACACACACGCACACTCAAGCCTAACTACTCTGAAATTCCCACACAGCTATCCCTGAGAAAAACCCTGGTGCTTGGCTCCTCTCCACTGGACTTCGGAGACTGACCTTGGTCCTCTCTCTTTGGCTTAGTGCAGGGGGAATGCCTGCTGTAACCGCAGGCATTAAATCACCCAATGGGACAATCACCTCTTCTCTGTCTTGGCCTGAATCAATGGGCTTTGTATGATGCAGCCCTAGCATGTGTATGGCATGCAAATGGCCATTGCAACATTTGCATTTCATTCTACTGCATGTGCATATGTGCAGTTGTGGCTGTGTTTATGCACAGCTGTTGATCTATTTGTTCATGTTTGTCTCTGTTTATGTGTGCACGCATGTACTGCGTGTATGCGTGCATTCATATCTGTGTGTGTGTGTGTGTGTGTGTGTGTGTGTGTGTGTTTGTGTGTGTGTGTGGTGGGCAGGCTCGCTCAGCATTGCAATCAGGTATGCTCTTGCTGATAGAGACTCTGCTGGGAATTCACAAGGACAACCGCTGATAACAGGGAAATGGAAATGCAGTGCTGGTTGGAGAAAAAATATCCCTTTAGATACTACACCAGAATATTCTGTCTGCTCTCAAGAGGGAAGTTTTTTGGGCAGTGCTGGATCAGAGCAATTGACCAAAAAAAAAACCCCCTCATTACAGCCGTGTGTGATGGTTAAAACCCACTTTGTTTGCAGCTAAACCTTGATTGTCGATGACGTCAATCTCTGAAGCAAGTTCCCTTTCTGATATCAGTCCAGCTTTCGCTCATCTCCACCTAATACACCATGTCGGGGTCCCACCCAGAATCTAGGAGCAGTTTGCCATTCGTGTTTTGATTCTCAGTATAGAGAGGATTTTCCTTGTGTTTCATTTGTGTGAAAAAGGTAGGAGTTTTAACAGATGGGACAGTTGAGGCAGACTGATAAAAACAAACAGATGCACGAAGACAGACAGTCAGAGAAAGAGAGAGACAGAGAGCGGGAGACCACTCTACATTAACATTAAACATTTGCTGTTTTCCAAGGAAAGTGAGGGAGCTCATGGGAAGAAGACAGGAAGGGGGACAGATCGGAAGAGAGTGGGAGAGTGTGAAAGGGAGATGAGGAGATAAGAGAGATAGCCGAGAAAGGGGGGAAAGAGAGGGATAAACAAAGTGAGAGTGGAGGAAGAGAGAGACAGAGGCTCAATATGATGAAATGAACGCCAGTGAGAAACAGTTCAGACCCACCGGATGGTTACTATAGCAACCTCATTCCCAGTCTCTCTCTCTCTCTTTCTTTCTCTCTCTTTCTCTCCTTCTCTCTCTCTCTCTCTCTCTCTCTCTCTCACTCACTGCCTAGTTGCTTTGTTGCTGCTGTAAGTCTGTGGAGGGAAACCAACGGCTGAGAGACGGCTTTTTCCATTTTGGTGCAGTGGCATCATCATCGAGGCTTTCAAACAACTTTACATACTCTCGTAAACACTTGTGTGTACACTCAGTATGTTTCTCACTTGGTATTTGCTAATTTTGTGTCCGACAGCTCAAGAGCACCATTCAACTGATGCACTGGTTTCCTCCTACTGTATAAGTCCCTGGACAAGCTTATGTACGTACAGGCATGAAGAATAAATGATTAGTCATGCATCACTGTACCGTGCACTAGTGCTAGGTCCTGGAAAGTTCAAGGAAACGACCCAAGAGACAGGCTCTCTTAAGTCGTCCATATGTGCCATGTTTTACCTTTGACCTTGCTTTACTCAAGGACACACATGTGCTTTTCTCCATCATAGTCATACTGTACAAACACACTGGGCTTCTGTTGTGGAGCGTGCATTGGCGTATACACTGAGGACAGATTGAGATGTTATTGGGCGGAGTGTTCTCCTCAAGCTCAGCAGCAGTACGCTACAGTTTCATACACAGAATGGGCATCGAATGTCTCCATCGAGATCGTATTCTCCCCTGCACTGAGCAAAGCCCCCATTAAACACACACACACACACACAGATACACCCAAGCACTATGCATGCACGCACATACACGCACACACACACATTCTCACCAGCCGGGAAATATCCAAACTGGGATACACAACAAAGGGAAGAGCTTGTGGGCCCCCCAGCTAACCTCATGCATGGAGATCATTTTCAAAACGGAACAAAATGGTGGACCATCTCTCCGTGGCAGAGTGGGTCTCTGCAGGGCCCCCGGGGCGGGATGGCATGTAACTGTGTACGCGTGCCTCCTGAATAAAAGATGCTGACCTAGATGGAAATCCTCCATTGGTCACTTAATTTGTCCTACATGCGTGATTGGCTCGCACCCAAAAACATACAGTATAACTGTCCAATCGAGAGTGGAGGTGGCCATGTGTGTGTGAAGTGTGATGACATGAGGCTAAAATGTTGCAAACTTCTCTCAAGGTTGACATAGAAATGTTAGCCTTGAGATGAAAAGTAGGAAACATATCTTGTTGCGCCTAACAGTGTTGGGATACAGCTGTTAGAATGTATCATGTGTTTTGTTATCATAGCATGTTTGCATCAGTTTGATACCATCCAAATGGTTTGTCCTTGCTCTTCAATCAGTTTCTTTGTAGTGCGTATGTTGTTCTTTCCCAACCCCCCTTTTTAAAAACCCAATTATTCACCTCCAGGGCTTTATCCTGCATACATTTTCAAAGAGAGATTAATAAGAGAAAACATGAGAAGCATTTTTAGATACGCCATAGTCAACTGGCATTATACAGCTCACTGATGCAGATCAGAATCATGCAATGTGCCAGTGCTGGACCACGTGGGACTAAACATAGCACATATGTCTGCAGGTCTGTGAGCATGAATGAGCACGACTGAAGGGGTGTTTTGTATCAACATTGTACTGAGCCCTTCTACATTATTGATATGCAATTTGATTGCCCGCCATCAATAAATGATCAGGGAATTCAAAATTGTTGAGCTGGGACTTGATGGCCTTGAAGCTCTTCAGCCCCAGTAGATGAATGAACTCGATTGTCAGACACCAACCTGTGGAGCAAGTAAAGCTGCCTTAATCTTTTTCCGAACTTTCAAAAGGCTCATGGCTATTTGACCCCTGATGTGTTATGTAATCATCCAGATGTTTATTGAGTGAAAAGGTTTGGATTTAGTGAGAGCTCGGTCACCCCTGGAGAACAGGTCGCCTGGATCCAGATGGTTGTAGTTGCCTGGCCAAACCCAGGAGTCAATAACTGGGTTGAATCCTGGAAGCGCAGTGTGTGTGTCCCTGCATACTTGTCCCTCTTACCTAGCCACATCATTCATCTTAGTGATCTCTGCTGGTACATATAATTACGCAAAGTTTATCGGCCAGGTATCATGACACCCTCACTGTCTTTATTATTTCACATGTAATGTATTTGACATCCCTTGAATACAGAGTAAAGACTGACAGGTGGGTCCATACATGCACATCAGATAGCCTGTAATCCAACAGGGAAGGGAGGGCAAAATAAACAAACTTCCCAGTACTCCTTCAGTGTGTGTATCAGCCTAAACTACACAACAACATGACTCCAAGACATGACATGCATTTACATCATGTCTGTACTGTTTGTAATTTGCTCACTGGGTGGATGGGGTCTGTTGGCTCTGTGGTCCTTCTCAAGATAAACAGTGATATTGGGCTTTAAACAAACCTGAACATGAACAAGAACTTGACATCTTCTCTCCTTATTGGATTTAGAGTGTCTTGGACATTGTGAATATCACTCAAGAGTTTACTGTCTTCACACTGCAGGTTCTCTGTTTTCTAAGGTCTGACTCCTGTTTCCACTGAGCACCTATAAAGCCAAGGACTTTATCTTCTTCACAATCCACAAGAGCACCAACGGTTACTTCTGTTTAACAGAAACTACCTCTTAGAAACAATGGTGTATAAACATCATTAGATACAGTCCTATTTAATGTTTCATGCCGTGATAAAACTAGGTGGACCAGAAATGAAACAAAACAATGATAAAGTTAGTCAAACTGTCAAGTGCTGTATGGCCCAGCGATGCAACTCTTTTTGTTGGAGATATATGCTGACTTTCATTTGTCAGGCTCTGATGAGGATTGCGGGAATCGTTTGTGTTGTATGAACAGTAGGGAGCAGATGGAGCCCTTCAGCAGGACATCCTGTATGTATCTTGTGACTTTTGATTAACTATACTTATTCCACTAGTCTGAGCAGAGGCCTTATGGTGTGATGAGCTGCTGGTCTGATTAGTTGCTTGTTTGCATCACAGAGATGTTATCGTAGTTTAAAGGGTACATTTCACATTTCACTTAACAACACTGAGCTGTTAAGTGAGAACCAGCAGAACTTGTTTTCCATAAATGTATTTTTGCTCATTAAAAACTTAATCTTTGAAAGTATTTAGTATTCTTAAGATAATAATCCAGAGCTACTGTGTTATGAGTATATAAATAATAAGCAATACAAACATCAGACATGATTGGAAAGCAGGACAACAGAGGAATAAAAGTGTTGTATGGAAGAATTACTATAAATCATTTTAAAGACGTGATAGTCATCCTTGCTATTCCATTTGGTTGATGCAATCAATTCACTTTACATGATGAATGCTAATACGCTAAATCTATCCAAGTTCTACGACAGCTTTAATCGTATTACTGTTTTGGCGAGCTGAGGTTAAACATGGAGCGGCTTACGAGACAATTGCAGTGCATGAGGTATAGCCTTGACTCTGACAACAACAAAGCCATTTTCATCCCCATTGAAATTCCTTGGTGATGTCCACTCTGCACCATCGGCCTCTCTGGCTAAGCCTCAGGAATACCAACCATCTGTCTCCGCTCCTCTCTCTCTCTCTCTCTCTCTCTCTCTCTCTCTCTCATGCTTTCTCTTGTAGACAGAAAACAAGTGCTGCATCACCATTTTAATTCTGGCGTGGGTGTGCAGGTCTTTTTTTCTTGCAAGGGATGCATGGAGCAAGCGGTGAGGAGCAGGCGTAGACTGAAGGATCACGCATGGGTGTGAATCTTAATAACTTCTAGGAGCAGGAAGTGGAAGCTGAGGTCTGGGGAGAATCCGCCCTTAATCTCCCTCTCCCTCTCTCCTTGTCTCTCTCTCCCTCTCTCTCCTATGGACCATGTAGCCATGCTCTGTTTACAGGATTTGCCTCCCTTTGATTCAGATTAATTAGCTGACGACGGATGGCTGAGGACCCGAGTGCCTCCGTGCGAGACACACACACACACACACACACACACACACACACACACACACACACATACACAGAGAGGAAACAGTTTGGAACTGCGCGTGCTTTCAGCGCTGCATAGTTTCACACATGTGCTGTTGCTGCTGTCACTACGCAGCACCACAGCAAGGAGTTACAGCCAAAACAGGATGATGGCCATATTGTAAATGCATGTGTGAGTCTGAGGTAACATCTTTTTTCTTTTTTTTTTCAGATATTCCTGATGTCGCGTTATCAGGTCCTGGCCCAGCCCCTCAAGTGGCAGATCAGGGCTTCTGTCACTAGTGGGGTGGGGGGGGGGGGTGGGGGGGGGTGGGGGGGGGGGGTGCACCGAAGATTAAATTCACTGATTCATGCCTTTACTTATTCCTGTCATGGGGTGGGGGGCTATCCCAGCATGCACTAAGTGTAAGGCAGGTACTGACAATAGCATAAATAAAGATGTTTTGCATTATCACTGTTTACTCTAGTAGCTTTTATTCATTTTTGCAGTTTCATGAGCAGCACCATTCCACCAGAAAACACAGGCGAGGCAAGGAAAGTTTATTTGAAGAGCACCTTCCAAACATAAGGCAATTCAAAGTGCTTTACATAATATTTAAGTTTTAAGACAAAAAAAAAACAAGATTTAAAGTACACAATTGAATAGAATGGGGAAAGAATGAAGTAAATTAGATAGAATAAGAAAAAAAAAAGGTATAGTCAGTTACAGTTACAGTGCATAATTTAATAAAAGGCAGCGGCAAGCAGAAAAGTTTTAAGCTTCAATTTTAAAGACCCCAGACTGCAGAAACTAAAAGCTGCTTCACCATGTTGTGTTTCGACCCCAGGCATAGTAACCAAACTCATCCCAGATGATCTGAGGGGTCTGGATGGTTCATAACATATCAGCAGATCAGCAGAGGTTTGTGCTTCCAAGCATTTGCCCTGCTGAAGGGTCCTTGAGCAAGGCACTGAATGTCTCCCAGCTCCATGGGTGTGGCTGATCTCTGACCGCCTGGTGGAGGGGGAGAATTTCCCAACTGATCAAACCACAACTAGCTTTTTCTTTTCCTTTATTATTGTTTTATTCAGTGTAAGGCACGTGCAATTTTTCTTATTGCATGCTCTGATACCAGACGTTGTTTACCAGATATAAGCCTGCTTAAGACCCTGAAAGGTCAGAGCCTGCCATTCCTATTATCATTTTTGTCACTGCACAGCCTAAATCAGCCAATACTCTATTAGTAGTGCCTCACATGGATTCACAGATAAATATGAAAAGCATAAAAAGAGAGGTTACCCATGTCGAGCTACATATCTCAATATAGCCACATCATTTTTGCTTTCATGTACAATGACATATATTCATGAGCATGAAGCAGAGAGAGATAGTAGTACAGTCTTCTGTTGCGTATTCATGGGTTGACTGTTTATCTTTCTTTGACTGTTCACACATATAACCTATTTCTAGTCTAACCACTGTACTTTGATATGCTTTCTGTCATATTCAGTGCTTAAAATGAGTCCTTATGTGGCAATACAAAGTCCTTCTCTCTGTCTCTTCCAAATTCTCTGGAGACCTTAAACCTTACTTTTACTCTTTTAGTTGCCATGGATACCTCCAGCGAGGCAGCCGATTGGAGGCAACAGTAAACTCAGGCTCTTTCAAGCCTTCGACAAATTTGTCTCCAAACTGACGATCTAGGAGTCTCCCTCTGTTCTCTCTCTTTCACACGCATGCACACACACACACACACACACACACACACACACACACACACACACACACACATAGGGACTCATTGTCTCACATGCTTGCACATACTCTCGCTCTCATATATGCACCTACATTCTGTACATGTTGGTACACTCACTTCACTTATACATTTACACACACACACACACACACACACACACAAGAGGCATTGACCGTCAGATGACAGCGGAACAGAGATCAATGTAATCTTCTTCAGCACAATCCAAAGCCACTGTCATCATCTATCTATCTATCCCAGTGGAACAGGGGAGAGGTGTGAAATCAATTCTGCATTCAATTAAGGAGCAGCCAGTCACAGCGGTTTGGCTCCAGAGGTGACCCCGAGTGCTACTCCGTGGTCCTTAATGGAGGCCAGCTCTAGTTAATAGCCTGGTTTCCACTATAAACTGGGCCAAACGGGGCTACCCAAGGCTCACTCATTATCTACACCCTGCACCGCCTCCCCGCCAACTGTGCCAGCAGCCATGCTTGCATAGATTTCACTGCAGGGCTGTGGCAATAGACGCAAAAGTTTTCACCTACAGCCACAGTGTCTGTTTTCTGCTCTGTGTTATGCATACACGCAGCTGGCTTTAGTCCTGGCCCTTCAGTAGAAAAGCACCAATTGTAGAGCAAAAGATTGTTGGCGCTCCTGGGAATATGAAGTGTCCGATTCCTCTCAAGCCTCTGCAAGTATCACATGCAGGGTCCTTCACAAACCCACTCTTCTAAAAGCATTTCCAAAAGATCAGCTTTGTTTGCATGGATAAAAATGGAACAAAGACCATCTATACTTACTTAGCTTCACTGACTTGCAACCATTGACCTTGCAGAGGTGGTTTAATGAGTATACACTGACTCCATGTTTCACCTTAAAGTTGGAGGGATTTAAAACCCTGAAATGGTTGAGGTCGGTCAACGACATCCACTGTGCATATCTATGCAGACCATGTTGACTCAAATTGAATCTATATGAAACACGGACTGTATGGATTCAACCATTTTGTGACTGCTGGGATGTTGCACAAATTGGGGATTGCTTCTAAACACACATGCAGCTCAAAATGGGACAATTCACGCCTTACAAAGAAATTATTATTATTATTATTATTATTATTATTAATTTTTTTGCCTTTGCTCCTTTTATCTTCTTTCTCAGTACATGTTGGCTACTGTTTGATAAAGCTGATAGCACCAGAGCACAGCATGAGAGGAGTTCATTAACATAGGTACAGAAAACCTCTTCAACTCCGCTGCTCCCATGGGTGGCTTTGTCTTTACAAATACATGCTGTGCTGCTGAGCTTTGTTCAAACCCACAAAATATCATCTAAAATTCTAGAGGATACACCAAGGTTTGCAAAGATACCAAACATGCCCTGCTGAATTGTAGGGAAGTGTGTATAAAATGATGCTCAAAACCATCTTTTCTATTTGATGTAAATGGTGCAGCCAGAAACCAATGGCATTTTGAGTTTAATTATGTCCCTCAGTATAAGCATGATGTATCTTCAGTGAAGCACTGCAGCCAGCAGATACAGAATATAGGCCTGCATGTGACACTGTAGGCCTATTGTTTGTTTGATGCTGCTGCCAATAGGTAGATTATCTTACCTTCAGCAAGCAAAATAAATAAAGAAGAGACTGACTCATAACTTAGTTCTTAATGCTTGATCTCTCCTCATGATTTCAACAATGGTCATAATAATGACCCTATATTAGCATCAACCACTTCAAATAAGTTCATACAACAGCAATGACCCCTTTTGTTCCTTTACATTTGATACTGCTATTGTGAAAACACAAAGAGGTGGCTTTTACTCTAAACTGCTCACATGCTTGACACTGAGGTTTCTCTTAATAACCTCCTAATTTAACAGCTGAATCATCCTCAGTCATGCCAAAGTAGCTGCAGCCTCTGTTTTCAATATGCAGGGCCCTGTGTAGAATGATGCCATCATTCCACTCAGAGGTAAACATTTGGAAAGGGGTTCATCTAAAACAAGTGATGTGTGTTTATCTCAATGAGTCACGAATCAGGGGGAAAGTGGAGCTGCTACTCTTTATATTGGCAGGGGCTGGGTGTTACTTCAATTTTCCGCCTATAGGCAGCTTTACTGGAGTGATATAAAGCTGTGTACTTTGAAACTATCAAATTTGCATTCAAGGTAACTACGGGGACTTTGTTAAAAAATTGAGCATTATTTTTATAATCCTGGATGGTTCTATTTGGATTTGTGCACACGAACAAGTCTCTTCTGCACAGCTGAGACAGTGCGGTAATTCAAAGTGTCCTGTGGGCAGCTGTAGCTACTGGTGCTGGCAAGGTGTAGAAAAACAATGTCCAAGATCACCTGCTTATCTGAGCTGCATTATTGTGCTAAAAGATGAGTCTGACAGAGCAGCAGTGTGAAACATGACATTTTTGCGTCACCTGTTTTTTTTGCACCTACATCTTTCACAGCTAATTTAAGTGGGTGATTGTTTTCGGGTGTCTGATATAAACCTCATCCTAAGTGGAAATAACCCAGCTTCTCTTGTTTTCACTGAATCCTTTTCAAACATGATACATAAAACTTTCAACATTCAACTTTGGTGGCCATGGCTGCTGGTGAGGGATCTTGATCACATCATTGAGAGATAAAGCCTGAGGCAGTTTCGCTGACACTAAATGAGAAACATGGGATGATTTTGTCGACACCGGGGAGCAGAGCACACATGAGAACAGTTACTATTCAATAATTTTTGTTCTGCGTACCTGTGAGCGTCATGATAATGTAAAGCTCAACTGGCTGTTAAAGTTAAAATTGTCATTACATGTGGACAGATTGTGTTTCCATTTCAGTGGTGAATCTCTGCCTTGTCTCTCAGGTTTCTACCCAGGATACGATGTTCGCCAATACAAACTGTAGGAATATGTGAATTCAGTCCATAGTGAACTTTCGCTTTTTTGTTTCGCTTATTCAAGACACCACACATAAATACAAAGATATGTAGTCACTGTGGATAAGAACCTCTGCTGAATGCCAAATAATGCAAAGGGTGATTGGTAGATTATATTGGTAGATTCTCTGCAGTCTCAACAGCAAAAAGCCACATGATTTTTTTTCTTTTTTTCTTTCTTAATTGGATTCAAACCACATTAGTATATGCTATTCAAACCGCATTTCTCGACATGTAACCTGGGTGGCTCACCTGGTAGGGCATGTACCATACTCGATTAAAGCTTGATGCAGTGATGGAGGTTCAACACCGGCCCAGGCCCTTTGCTGCATGTCATCCCCTGTCTTTCCTGTATCTATCGAACAAAGCAGAAAAGCCACAAAAAGATTGGCTCTGAGAAGCAGCAACAAATCTGAGAGGCTGTCTCTGCTATCATCAGTGCTGATGTCTGCAGCAAATAGTTTCAGCATCATGACTGGACCGTGCCCATGTAGAGCAAGAGAAAAATCAATGACAAAACGTCTATTTTGTTACCTTGAACTGGTTGTAAACAAAACAACTGTCATGTAGTGGTCAGTGTAGGCACATATGTGTTGCTACTAGGGTTGATATGTGAGCAAATGTAGGTTCAGACTTAAATAAATCAGATCTTGACACCTTTAACTTGAGGTTTGCACAGTCAGTCTAAACACAGAATTTGAGAATCACATTGGATTTGCCCTGCAGGGTGAACAAAGCCTCTGATGCATCTGATTCAGTACTGTATCATCTCACGGGACAGGCCCTCTCTTGTTTCGAGTCTCCTTAAAGTACGGGGTGCACAGATCAGGCAAATGCAGCAGCATCTTGGGAACAGGGCCGCACGGTCAGTATGATAAAAGCTGTGTGTGTGTTCAGTTTTTTAAGTTCTTTGTAGGTAGGGCTGGGTTACATTCCCACATGGTTTAGTGTTGATTCATATTGTTCTGTCTGGTAGGCTGCTGTTGTGAATTGCTGTTGTAACTGTTTTATGAACGTGTGTGTTCCTATGTCCTTCTATATTTTTTCATGCGCTGGCTGTGACAAAGAGAACAATAAATTAAACGAAAAAACAAACGCTTCATCCCTTTTTCCCCCCAAAAATGGTATGCGCCTGATTATGGAGTAATACTTTTCAACTTATCACCACATCAGCCTGCTCTGCAGCTATGATGATCTCTGATTATAATGTAGAAGGTCTATTTGGCGCCACCTACAGGCGCAGGGGATTAATGACTTCTGATATTCAATTTCCGCGCTGTTGAATCTTAACCATGGACTGCAACGACCCAAACAACTATTTTCAAAAAAGGACGTTTTGCAACAACTTAAATTAAACTGGTTGTGTAAACAGGTGTTTTAAACAACATTTCCACACGCGACTCGCTCTGAAACCCCGCAGGTTGGGAACTATCGTCACGATAGGAACTATTCTGAGGTTTCCACAGCTACCCAGCCGGAAGTCTGAGCGGTCGTACAGGTGCCCAAAGTCGGTTTCGACACGCCATTGTGTAAGGTAGTTAGCCCAACGTTACCCGCATATTAACTCTTAGCTAGGTCTCCTAGCTGAGGTATCCTGTTGTCAAACACACTAGACCTACCGAAGAAACGCCGCCGTGATGGCTACGGACTCCTGGGCCCTGGCAGTGGACGAGCAAGAAGCCGCGGCCGAATCGGTGAGCAGCGCGAGCTAACGCGAACCCTAGCGTGCTCAGTGAATGACTTGGCCTGTTGTGTTACTTTTGTGATGATTGTTGGCTACTCAGAGGTATTTATGTTGGTTAAAGCTGATGTTAGACCATCCTTGGTGGCTCTTTGCCCTGCCGTAGCAGCTCTGATAGTCTGGCATCATGACCGGGACCGAGCCGCCGGCCGGAGCCCCGGTTAGCTAACGGTTACTGGGTCTGAGCAGGGATGCTGCGTGCCCACACGGCTCACATGCACTAGCTTTAGCTCTCAGCTAGTTAGCTAATGATGCAAGATGCTCCAAAATAGCCCCCCTGCTCTGTGAACCAGTCCCGGCAGTCATCCGATGCAGAGCTTTATTTGGTCAAGCAAACAAGCCCTGAAATCTGTCATATCTCGCTCTCCACAGATCGGTAATCTGCAGATTAAAGACAAACCAGAGGAAAATGGTAAGTGCCAATGCTGCAAAGTCAGATTCAGGTTAAAATTGAATATTTAGAGAACCTGCAATCATAGTAACATTGATGATATGAATGTTACTTACAGGCACAAACGCAACAGATGCAAGCAGTGCAGCTGCAAAGACAGCAGGAGACGGGGACAACAAGGCTTCAGAGGAGGATGAAAAAGGTGGGCACTGTTGGGGATTGTGACAGTGTGACGGGAGCACATTTCCAGTTGGCTCAGCACATGTTTTCATCCCGTGGTGACAGACTTGGTTGGCCTATTTGTCAGCCTGTTGCACAGCACTGTTGTCATTTCAGTCTTAATAGACTAATTGGTTTCTGGAAAATCATTTGTTTCCCCAGAGGACAAAGCGGCCCAGTCTCTGTTGAACAAGTTGATCCGCAGTAATCTTGTCAACACCACTAACCAAGTAGAGGTTCTTCAGAAGGATCCTAACTCTCCTCTGTACTCTGTCAAGTCTTTTGAGGAATTACGACTGTAAGTGACTGTCCATCTTTTCCTTTTTTGATGCCTGGCACTAGTTTGGTGTATTTCTTAATTTTGCTGAGCATTATGGTTGCATTACATTGACATAGTGATTATTTTGCTGATTACTGCATTTACAATATACTGTAACTTGGAATACAATACACAGTTCACATACACAATTCTCTACACTTGGATTTTATTGCAAACAAATATTTTTAAACAAACAACCAAACAAAAAACATGTTGTAGCATATTAATTGGTGTTTGAGTGCAGCAATGTTTGTATAATGTTAATTTTGATTTCCAGGCCAGAGATTTTGCTCACAACTCATATCCCTTGTTTAGGAGTCCATTTGAGTTGTTCTGATCAAATAGGCTAATTGCAGCTTCTTTTGCTACATTTGTATTGCAATTTTTATCAATTTAAGTTTATTATTAGTGTCGTTTCTATTAGTGTAGGGCATTACTTAAATTTTCATTTAATTAGAGATCATTTTGTAGAACAAAAAGTCACAAATTTGAGTCTTTACTGTCAAAGATCCAGCAAGACACTGGACCCTTTCTGCTACAGAATTACTGCTCCTCAGCTATTTTTAAGGCGTGTGTGTATTTTACATGTATGCATCTGTCAGGGGTGTATGCAAAAGAAAATAAATCTGATTATGTTACCAAAGGAAGGGTGAAACAGTTGAGTTCAGTAGCTGAAAAAAGTGTGTTTATTCACCACAGTCTCATTTACCTGCATCTCAGTCTGTTTGCTGTGATGGGTGACCCACACCAAAATGTGTGTGTCTGGGAAACATTGCATCCTCTTTAAAATAATGATCAGGTTTTGATTTATTGTTTTCCTTTTCAGAAATTGTGATATGTCCTCTTCTCTCTTCTTTGCAGTAAACCTCAGCTGCTTCAGGGTGTGTACGGGTTGGGCTTCAACCGGCCTTCCAAAATCCAAGAGACTGCCTTACCTATGATGCTGGCAGAACCGTGAGTAGACAGTCTAATGCCAGTCGTATACTGCGCCCAAAACCACATATCATGGACTACATACTTAATAAGTGTACTAGTATTCAACATAGTTTTGTATGTGAATAAAGGGTATGTAGCTTTCACGCGTCACTTCTTGTAAGCCCCTTGCCACTTGAAGATGCTGTAACCATGGTAACTTGTGCTAACCTCGACCGGCATCCAAACTAACTGACAGCAAGCATAACCATGATGTACTTCTTGAGGTTTTTGTTCACTTTGTGGGAGTACTGAGGGTGTTAGGAAATACAAGCCGCAGGCGACCTCATTCTGTAACTCACGGGCATGTTCGTCACCAGTTAATAAGTACCTAGTTCGGTGGGTACCGCTGTGCAGAGGTGCTAACATTGCTGTGATTTATTTCTGATGTCACAGTTAGTTTCTACTAAAAGTTACTACACAGCATTTTATGGTACTTATGCCAGCATAATGCCCAAAAAAATCTCGCATACTATTTTAGCACACTAAATGGCATAATATCATGTAATTCTGACACAGCCATAGTGCTGTTGTGTCTCTTCTGTTCTGTAAATATGTGAATAAGAAACTCTGAGTCTCACAGAAAAGTCTGAAATACCGTTTTCTTTCCAGAAATATAAACATTTAAAAAAAACAACCAATCTCATTATAAAGCTGAACCTCTATGCACAAATGATGTTTTTGGTGGTACAGGGTCTGTTCTCTGCAGCTCTCCCTGTATGAATCCAAACAGCATGCTAAAGGTTCACCCAAAAATGCAATCAGCCCCCCAGGGTTATACAGAGCAGAACCCAGCAGACACACATCACTGAGATGTGGAATATACATAATGCACAAGGCAAAGAGTCATCATCACAAGTATCATTAATAAGACAACAGAACAGGAGGCGGCTGGGGCGGTGGAGGGAGAAGAATAACCAGAATAAAGCAGATGGCAGCAGCACAGGCAGTCAGCAGCAGCACAGGCAGGTTGGCACTGCCAAGAAGAATGAGGTGTTGGCATAAAGTGTCTTGCTGAGGTGTCTGACATGATTGGTGATTGCTGGATCAGCTCATCATGTGGCAAGCATGACAGGTGTGTCTTGCCTAAAAAAGCTTTAAAGTTTCACTTTCACAGCTGTTTTTTAAGCAGTCGTCAGGACAATATACCTTTGTTTCAAAACTCCAGCTTGTAATTCAGGTCCACAGAACACAATATAACCAAGGCTTTCAGATGTTAATGTCTCAAACATTTACTTGCCAGGGATGTTATTGATTTATCTGCCAAAGACAAACTTTACTGGCATTTAATTATTCTGAGGTGTTTATTTTGGACCCTGTCTGCAAATGTTTGACCCATCATGCCTGCTCTCCAATGTCCTGTTCCATCTAGTCCACAGAATCTGATCGCCCAGTCACAATCAGGAACAGGGAAAACGGCTGCCTTTGTCCTGGCCATGCTCAGCCACGTAGACCCCAACAACAAATACCCCCAGGTTGGTTTTCACACTTCCCTCTGCTCCGACTGTCTAGTACACAGTTTAAAAATTTTCTGTCAGAAGTATCACTATAATATCTTTCAACCTCTCCTCACTTAGAGCTACTGTATATGACTGGTTTTATTTAAAGTCTTGTTGCAGCAGGTTTAAATAACATAATGACACAGTCAGCTCTTTTGTATTTGTTAGTATCTAAATTGACACGCCCCATCAGAGACCTCCATCCCACAAGGTTTTTATCACCTGAATGAAAGGAGTCAGTACTTACCACCAGTTAGGGCCCAGAATTGGACCAATTCCATGTGAGAGAACTTATTCTTAAAAATGATTCAAGACGTACTCAACTATTTAACACTTGATTTGATGGATAAAACGTGTTTTTTTTTTTTTTTTTTTTTTTTTTTTTTTTACATATAGTACATTTGAAAACAAATTTATGAAATGTGAATTATATGGGACCTTGTATGATTTTGTTCTTTTGCCAAGCATTTGTCACACTATGGGGAAAATTTTGTATTGTTCATTAATTCATTCAGTCATTCAATCTTGGGAAATGCAGACAGTTCTAATGTGCAGTTTTTTAGGACGAATGTTGAATTTAATTTTGTGTAAAGTGTCTTTTGAAGGAAAAATAACTAGAATTCAGGTATCAGTTTGCCTCTATATTACTACATCACGTACTTGCACAACCAGGCAGTTGAAGGAAGAGCATATTGTAATTTGCCATGACAGGCTTAGAAAACATAAATAGCCGTGCAGTTTACTCAGCCCTAAATGTTGTCCTCCACTTTCTTTCCTTCTGTCTCTCAGTGCCTGTGTGTGTCACCTACCTATGAGCTGGCGCTTCAGACTGGCAAGGTGATCGAGCAGATGGGAAAGCACTATCCAGAAGTCAAACTGGTTTACGCCATCAGAGGCAACAAGTGTAAGGCTCCTCTGCTGTCTACATTCCTACATCCTCCACACTGTGAAAATAGATGGACATGATGTGTTGGAGTTTCTGTGGCTGCAGTCCCGTGAAGGGCACAGTTTATATCCACTTACTCCCAGCAAAAGCACATTTTAGCTTGTTTTATGGTTGGTCAACTTTTTTATGATGTCTGCTCTGTCAACTTCATTGTATTTGGAGCCAGGCTGTGCTGCCTTCAAATGCCACTGGCAGTTACAAGTTGAACACACCTGAATGACTCAACCCAGTGAGAAATACTACTGGGAAAGTCAGGATGCTGTAGTATTTGTTAAGATGTGACATTTGAGGGGTGGAGAGCACTGTGTTAGTAAAATTGAAGTGTTTTATGTCACTACTTGTTATTGTTTGGCATTCAAGGTAAGTTATTATTCCTATTGTCAGGTTGTTTAACTGTTATTTGTGACAGTTTTTTTTTTTTAACAAACTAACTGGATTGTAATTATTTCCTATATTCTGCTGTTACACAACAAAGTAGCATTGTGCAGCAAACAACCGCCAAAGAAACTACTTCTGTTGCATGGTCTGTTTGGTCCATTTCTGACCAAAAACACTTCAATGTGTAGCATAATAAGATTTCTAATCCTAAAACTACACATTTCTGAGGAGCATTTGAAAACAGCTATGAAGCATCAGGCTATTTAACTAACCCATTTTAACCCCCGTCTCTTAAAAGATTGTATTAGCCATTGAGACTTTTTGCCGCGTTTTTCTCCTGCAAGCAGCGGGTGGCTCTCCCCCATTCCGCCTGCAGGAGAAAAGCTGCCTCCTCCAGCTCCCGCTGCGGTATAGCTGCTGTGATGAGACTGTTTTCCTGCCACGTCCTGCTCACTGCCCCGGGATGGTAGCATTACTCTGATGTTACCGTTTTGTTGTTTGTGAAACTGCACGCACGACAACTTCTGGGTAGCTGCTTTATTCTTCCCAAACACTAATCAGACTTTGTCTGTTTGTGTAACTTGCAGTTTGTATTGTTTTGCCATTTGATTTGCAGTGTGTTTTTTGCTAGCTGTTTTCTGTTGTAGTGCTGTGGTACTGCACTTAATCAAGTCTTAAAACTAGTGATCCCAGTGATAGCTGCAAATGGGCTACTGTACTTCTTAGAAAACTTTAACTTAGCTTTGAAAAGCTAAATGACTTTTTTGTTTCTTGTGCCTCTTCTAGTGCAGCGGGGCATGAAGCTGCAGGAGCAGATTGTCATTGGCACACCAGGCACCATGCTGGACTGGTGCTCCAAGTTCAAGTTTATTGATCCCAAGAAGATCAAGGTGTTTGTGCTGGATGAGGCGGACGTCATGATTGCTACACAAGGTCACCAGGACCAGAGTATCCGCATCCAGAGGTCAGAAAACAAGAAATAAACATGCAGAGAGCTGCACTCCAATTCAACTTATATATGAGAAATAGAGTTATGCAAATAGCTCAAAAATATTCCTGAGACAAGCTATGGCTTCTTGAAAGCTGCATGATGTTGTGAACTATCCTTAAAATATGACAAGTGTGGTCTTATTTTGTAAATCAGTTTTCTCATGTTGAGTAGGAATCTAGGGGCACACATCTTCACACATACCACTTTACCTTCACCAAATCCCACAGACTTCCCAACTTGCTGTCTTTTCCTCTGTGCCACGCAGGATGTTGCCTAAAAACTGCCAGATGCTGCTGTTCTCAGCCACGTTTGAAGAGTCTGTGTGGCACTTTGCCCAGCGCATCGTGCCGGACCCCAACATCATCAAGTTGAAGCGAGAGGAGGAGACGTTGGATACGATCAAACAGTACTACGTGTTGTGCAACAGCAAGGAGGAGAAGTTCCACGCCCTCTGCAACATCTACGGAGCCATCACCATCGCCCAGGCCATGATCTTCTGCCATGTGAGTTCACAGAGAAGGCCTGATCTTGCCCCCTCCCAAATTTGTAACCCTTGTCTTCTGACACAGAAGACCATTTCAGAAGACTTCCATTATCTTAAGGTTTTCTTTTGCCATGACCCTACCAGAGCATCCTGTGATGTTGTATTTGTTTCCCAGCCTGCCGGTTGAGAAATGCTGGTCTCATCAGTGAAGTTTAGTTGTTGAACCCCTTCTCTCTGTGGCCCAGACAAGGAAGACGGCAGGCTGGCTGGCAGGAGAGCTTTCCAGAGAGGGCCACCAGGTGGCGCTGCTCAGTGGAGAAATGCAGGTGGAGCAGAGGGCTGCTGTCATCGAACGCTTCAGGGATGGCAAGGAGAAGGTCCTGGTCACCACAAACGTTTGTGCACGAGGTATGCTTTATGTACACACACAAAGGTAGATTTAATATCCTCTCATCATATGACTTGCATTCATTAGCACCCCCCCTCTAACAGAGTTCATAAAAAAACAATTTCATGCACAAGACTGTCACATAGGGCAGGTCATGTGTGGCACAACATAATGGATGGATTTAAAAGTAAGAGATGTCAAAAGTACAAGCACCCAGGAGGCTCAAGGAATGCAACATAAAAAAAAAATAATTTTGTAATATGTGAAGGTACTTTATTTAATGCACTAATGATAATGTGTTACATTTTCAAGGATCTGAGATAATCACACAAAAGGAAAATTATTTTACCCCGTGTGCTAATAATACTTTTATAGAAAATCCTATTTTATTTATACAAGGAAGATTATTTTAGGTCAGTGCATTTAAAACACTGGAAGGGACTGCGATGTTTCAACATAAATATATTACCATGTTGCAAAATTGAATATCTAACAATAATGTGCATGTTTTTTTGTTTTTATAACTATCTACCTTTTTCCCCACTTCTCTTGTACCCAGGTATCGATGTTGAGCAGGTTTCGGTGGTGATCAATTTTGACCTTCCAGTGGACAAGGATGGAAACCCCGACAACGAGACGTACCTGCACAGGATCGGCCGCACAGGTCGATTTGGCAAAAGGGGCCTGGCCATCAACATGGTCGACAGCAAGTTCAGCATGAACATCCTCAACAGGATCCAAGACCATTTCAGTAAGCCCAACAGCAACTTACACACACACACACACACACACACACACACACACACACACACACACACAAGCACGCACGCAGACGCTATTTTCTGACACGATTCTTTGTGGTACCCTGTCAGTAAGCTTAACGGTCCAGAGCAGATGTATCTGTTGACTAGTGACTTTTGCACAAAATGCCAGCCCTCTAATTGAACCATGTCATTTTCTGTGGTCTCTGCTTCTACAGATAAGAAAATTGAAAAACTAGACACAGATGATCTGGATGAAATAGAGAAAATCGCCAGCTAAAGAGAACTGCGTGATCGCATGACGGACACCAACCCAACTCCCCCTCCCCTCCACCCTCTACAAGGACTGTACGCTCCTACAGTGTTTAACGCTTTTATTTTTTTAGTCGTCAGAGAAAAGAGCAAAGCCACAAAAACACAGCATATGTTTACACGTGGACGTCTTCTCTCAGACAGGTGTTTTTTAAGTCTCTGGAACATACCCTGTTTCACTCTTTGTACTTCTCTAAATAAAGTCTATAATGTTATCGCTGTGTATCGTAATGCTGCAAAAGCGGGCGTAGTTGGATATGTTTTACTGTACACATATGAATTTACAAACACTTATCGCCGCTTGCTGTAGTGGTGGCATGATACAAGCTTAATGTCCTCAGAGATTTTAATGTTTGTGTTAAATACTCATTAATTACAGGAGCCCAAACCTGAAAAGGACTACTTTTATGTGCCACAAAGTTGCTAGTTTCAAAGAAAAATAGGAACCTATTATAACTGAATGTAACTATATCTTGCAAGCATTTAGTCTGCTCTATTGTGATTACCAAAACTCAGAGTACAAAGGGTGAAGTTGGGTATGCTGCACCAAGTGGTAGATTTAATCATTAAGATTACATTGTTGAGATGGTGATGGTTGGGTGTCAAGGGTCTATGCAAACTTATCAACCTGTGATAACTGCTATCAGATACTATCAACCTTTATTCACAACGACAGACAGAAAATTTAATCCACAGATAACCTCAGTTTTAGCATCAGGGTTTGTAGTCAAATGCCAAATAGGCTAGAGTGAAAGTAGACTACTAATTCCAAGTCATGGACATTTAGATATTATCACGTTCAGTCAGTATCAAAATCATTGGCCAACCATGCATCATCTCACAAACATGTTGTTATTGTTTATCATTTTAAAAACTATTATGGCCATTATGTTTTATGACTGATTTTGGTGCCACTACTGAGCAGCAATCATTTGTGTTTTTTTCCATTGTTTCTTAAAACATCATTTTATTCAAAATGTGGCCATTAAGGTCTGATGTGATCAGTTTCCCTTGTGTCTCACTGTCCCACACAATCTTTTGAATCAGGGTCTCCATTTTGGCTTCTGTTCAGCTATGTCATTCACCCAGGCTGTGCTGCCATTATTATGGGTTGTGAGGTGAAAAATTACGCAATGCCTTCCTCAAGTGCATTTATTAATCGTATATATATGATTTTGTTATTAATATTCAAAGACATTGGGCTTAACATTCTGACTAACACTTGAAATTTTGATCATATATTGAATTATGGGCGTCTTTAGGATGTGTGAATTATCCACCTTGTTGAAACCAAATGCTGATTTGACTTGAGGACCATTCGCACCTATGCCAATCAGATTCACTGTGTTACTCCAACATGGTCACATGGATAGAAAACTTGTACTTGTGTACATATTTAAAACATTAGGTCAAAGAAAGTGTGTGGCTGAATGATAGACTGCTTGTCACTTCTAAGAAGTGCAAAAACATTCCTTTTTGAGGTTCAATTTTGATAGATGCAGCACTTCATGATCACGGTGAGCCTAAATCAATAAACTTCGCATTAACGGGTGACTGTACAAAATTAAGGAAACTGTGATGGCTTGTGCAATCCATTAATGTACTGGAACATTAAGGGCAATGATTGGTCAATCTGAACCTTCAAACTTTATCTGGCTCTCACTGGCATTGAGAAACGTGCTAGTGCGGATTTAAATGGACTGCTGATGGACAACTTGCTGACATCACTCAGTGAGCAGAAGCAGCCAAATTATGAGCAAGTGAGAATGCGCTGAAAATGAACAGAATAGTGAACATGTCCGTGAAGTCTCTGGAGTACAGAAGCAGTGTATGCAGTTTCATTTGGACATTTGGATGTATACTTTATCAGTGGGAGTGTGTTCTGAGTGCACTTTGTTGATCCATAATGTAATACCACTGTATATGAGAGCCATGGATGCACACAGCAGCTTTGGCTACAGGACTCAACACTCCTCTCCACATGTTGTCTACCTTATTCGATACATATATTCTACCAAAAAAGAAAAGAAAAAAAAAAAAAAAACGCTCATAAATGTACACATAAGAGTAATGATGTGTAATCAGGTTTTAAAGCAAGTTGTCTTGCAATATGAAGTTCTTGCATAGACGTGACAGGTTCAAGGTGTGTGGCATTCTGTAGCTGAGCTGCGTTCATGGACACAGTCATGTTATTTCTGAAGTATGTTGAATTAAAAGAACACATAGATGTTCATCTGTACTTGGTGAACGTAGTCTCATGCTTGTTTGTGTATTACAAGTACGCAGCTAGAGCCGTGAGAGGAAAAAACAATACCCAGAGAGGCCGGTAATGACTCCATGACAGTGGCTTTGAGAGGCTTTGCCACCGGCTGCATTGAAAAACACAAGGTTCCTACATCCTACGTCCAGAAGTGCTGAAAAGTCTCAAAGGGAAAAAAGTTGTGATAAAGTGAAATTTTACTGAATTATCTCATGTCACAAAAGCTGTAGTTATCTCCAAAACGGTCTGTACTTCCCTGCTGGAGAAAAAAAAAAGCACTGAAAAACAAACTGACTTTTTAAAAACATTTGAAATTTGAAACAGGGACAAAAACATTCAAACTTCACCAATGCAAAGATGTGGAAACCCTGAAAAAAATGGCACAAGCTCAATATAAAAACCTTTATTAAAATTTGGTTCATATAAAGGCATGGAAATACAGCAGTATGAGTCAACATAATATTCAAGTAGGAGAATTAGTCCTACTTATGCTTTTCACTGGAGGGAAGCTCCCTGTCTGAGGTGTGTGGAGAGCGCTGCAGATCTGCGAGGGAAGACAGAGAAAACCGACATGAGTGTATACAAGGGGAGGATGAACTGGTAAAAATGCCACATGAGAAAGGACTATAAGGTCACAATTTGAAACAGCAGGTACTAAAGTTGGACGGGCATCATAATAAGCAGCTTTGCAATTTAATATCCGATTTGGTGGGATTTTTGATTAAAGATCTACTTGACTCGGTCAGTTATTCCCTGCTACTGTGCTACCCTTTAATCTGACGCGCCCTCTAAGTTGGGAGCAGCGTTTGGAGCAGTGTGGCTCTTTTCACTCGGCCCTCTGACCTTCCTCTCTGTAGTCCACCCTGCTGAGGAAGAGGCCGTAGGCGGGGGCAGCCAGATTCTGGGGGTAGGCCAGTGAGTCCCGAGCCTCCAGTAACTCCTTCAGCTGGGGGACCGAGAGCCGACCCTGTCCCACTGCCACCAGGGCCCCCGTCATCCTCCTCACCTGGAACACAGGGTCACCGCCACAGAAACTACTGATTTCACTTAAGGTCACACAGGGCAAGGTATTGGCTAAAAAAGATAATATAAAACATGTTATTTTATACCATTATATATTGACTAATTAGTACTTTCATTCAGTGCCAGCAGGTGGCACTAATTACCCACCTTAAACTGCAGCACTCACATCCCTGTCCACACATTGAATAGAGTACCACTACAAATATTACAGTGATATTCTGGGCAATAAAATGATACTAACCTGCTTATAGAGGAAAGACCTGCTTTTAAATGTCAGCTCCCAGAACGGGATCTCCCTGGAATAAAAGACAAAATCAGTGTTATAAAATAAAAACCTTCATAAGCTCACTACCCAAATGTCTAAATATAAAAAATTCAACAATTATTTTCAGTATCAGCTAATCTATGGTGATTTTTTTTTTTCAATTACGTCAATATAATTATGTAAAAATAGTCTATAAAATGGCAAAAATAATCATCACAGGTTACCAGACACCAAAGTGATATATTAAGATTGATTAGTCTGACCAGCAGCCCATCTAAAAAAACAACAAAGTATTCATTTTATCATATAAAAAACAAGCAAACAGTGACATTTGTGAAGTTGTTAGTTAATTTTACTTAATAAGTAAAACTATTAAATGATGATTGAGAATAAAAATGCCTTAAGCGTTTGTTTTAAGCTGTAAAGTTCATGCAGATAATCAGATATCAAGGGGAGGGCTGTTCCAAAGTTTACGGGCAGCAATAGCAAAAGCAGAACAACAATTCAGAAATACACTCAGGTGTTTGTTCGCCCACACATTTACACAATAAATACAGAGAAAACCTTTCTCACGAAACATCACAGCGATGACATCGCCCCCGAAGACATGACAGTGTATTTGGCATCACTGACTGAACGTGCCATACCAAAGAAAGGTTAAACACTGCCAAAGGGGTTGAGGCGTCACTTCAAAAGCACAACTCTATCTGAAATGCCTGTCAGACGTTATATAGGATCTCTCAGTCGCACATGGAAGAGGAGCATGGAGCAGACACCTATGTTCTGCTTTCTGTTCCACCCTTGCTAGCTCTAATGCTCATTATAATAACGATAAACTTGATATGTTACATTTATATGTAAGACAATTAAAAACAGTGCAGGAAAATGCAAACACAATAGCATAAAATGGGTAAAACCAAATCCAATCAAAGCTTGGTTTTAAAAGTGTTGTTTTAAGAGGTGACTTTACAGACAGCACAGTCTAAGCTGCTCAGGCAGTGTGATCCAGAGCCTGGCCGTGCAGATGGCAAAGCTCTGCTGCACACCTTTGGTCTTAAATCCAGATGTCAGCGCGGTCAGTACGGTCCTGCCTGAGCATCGCAGCCTGCACTGCAGCTCTTCAACAGTTAAAAGATCTAAGATACAGCTATTTCATAAGTAATCAATCATTCATTTTAACTAACAAAGCAATTTTCCTCAAGTCTACCGTGTGAAGACATGTCTCTCTTTTATCTCTCCTTTGCTGATATTGTAATGCTTTCCTCCAGTGAGTGGACAGACGCTCCTACCAATGCAGAGTTGGAGGGTGATGTGACATTCATGTTTTTGCCAGACATCAGATAGAGCCCAGAAGCTCTCCTCGTGCACAGATTTGTTTAAATGTCACTTGCTGAATACATCACTGCAGCTTAGGCCCAACAGGATTATACAAAATACCATAGAAAATGTGAATACTTCATTTTTTTTTTTTTTTTTTTTTTTTTTTTTTTGCAATTTTAGATTCAGTTTCACTCTTTTTCTTGGTGTATGTTGCTCCACCATTGGAATCACAGCAGCCCTCTGTTTCCTAAAGCTGATTGGCTGACAGCCCTTAGGTTTAGGAAAAAAGTGAACTGAGCAAAAGGGACCGAGGTGAGAATTGGGTCAAATGCAAATTTGACTCAGCGCTTGCTGTCTGATTAAATTTTATATGTGAAGAGTGCAGAAGTAGTTTTCTATGCAGCTTTCCTGTTGGCTAATGGACCCTTGAGGAACATGTCTAGCTGGAGATGGCAAGTGTGTCATGTTGCACAGTCAAATGTGTGTGTCATCTGTGTGCATCTTGTCTACCCGACTCCTCAAATATATACACACACAGTCAGAGACAGATAAATGTCATCTATTGTGACATATTACAGCATACATCTGTATTTTGGTGTCCATGTCATGCCTGTCTGATACAGATGTTTGTCACATCTGCCTAAAAAACACTCATTTCCATGCCTGTTCATCTCAAGCCATTTTGAGTGTATCTATGTAACTAAATGATGTATAGACTTGATGTATAGACATGTTGTTGCAGTGTCTGTCACTGCCCAGTGAAGCAGAAATGGCAAAAAATTATCTGAAAATAATTAAAACAATATATTTAAAATATATTTCATGCTGAAAAAATGATGTTTTGGGGAGTTTCACTGACATCTGCAACAAGTCAGTTCTGTTCCCAACATAAAAGAGGGTTAAAATCAGCCCTGAGGAAACTGCAGCAGACACTGCTCAGTTTTGTGTGTAGTGTTGATTGTAAATGTGTGATTCTGATTTTTTTCCCTTGCTGACATTGAAGAATCTGTCGCAATATTTGCAGCTAGTTTTGACACAGTTCCCCAGTGTGGGGTGGGTGATATCAGAGCCCACAAAACATTCCCACATACACTAACTGTAATCGACACCAGGAGGCTGATGAAAACTGTCTGTCCCAGTCGGCAGCTCAAATTTACAGTAAATCCGACAAGACGTGAACGCAGCGTTATGCTGAACCTGCCCAACACAAAGCTTAGGCATGGAGCGCTGTTCCTTTATGTGCGACCTGCTACACAATCAAACAACTAAAAGCCATGAGATCAAACATTTCTGGGGGGGAAAAAATTCCTCTTTTAATCTCTGTCAAGAGTTGAAAACTTTTTTTGGCTTCACCACAGTTTCTGATATCAAAAACGTAGTTCAACGTTTGGCTTTTCAATAATTCACTGCTCAGTTTCCTCTTGTTTTATCACTGTTACTCAGAATAGTGACCCTCATCAAAAAATAAAGACGCAGCTCGACTGCAGGCCTTCTATAGGACCGAAACCTGACTGAGACCAAAGTTAGCACACACTGGGCCATTGATAGGATTTTTTTTTTTTTTTTTTTTTTTTTAAAGAGCGACTGAGTTAAAGTTTTGGTCTAGCCAGAGGTTTTAGTAGGAACAGTGTCAAAATACTGCACTATCATCCGTGATGAAATATGTTGCAGATTTGTAAGCCCGATGCTCATGGCATGTTCATGCACCATGTGTGTTGGTGTTAAGGGACTATGTGACATTTATTTTGAGAAGTGCTAACACTCCATGCATGTCCATATTGTGCACCATATTTTCAAGGTAAATAATTAATGCCTATGAAAGTGGTATTTGGCACGCAGAACGACCCCCATGGACATGTAATCCTCCAAAGCTCACATGCCCTTCTCCCTCCCAGCCCCCCACTTCCATTTCTAATATGAATTATGTGGAGTCCTCATTGTCTAAGACACGCAGAGTACACGTCCACACACTTTAATCACAAACAAAAGCAAATTGACTTCGACCTGCGTGGCCTACCATCCTGTACACATTTCAGGTGCTTATAATCTGATCAAGTGGAACAGCCTTTATCCTGTCCAAGAGCATGAATAAAAAAAATAAGCAGTGCTTCTTATAGAGTACCTTATCTTATATCAATAAGAACTGTTTTTTTTTCTTCAGTTATATAATAGACGTTGGCGTCCTTTGGGCTCTACTGGTCTACATATGATTTATTTCTCAGTGAAACTCATTCCATCACGGCTCTCCTCGCTATCATTTGGACTGGATTCATCGCGAGTCCAACTCACATTCTGTTTGATCCATTTGATTTTTTTAAATATCACATCAAACATGCCAGGCTGTCCACTGAGTCAAACTGGAGCTCGGCCAGGGAGATTTTCTAGGCTGCGCAAGCGGGGCTGGTTGAGTGGAGCTGATTGTAAATGATTAAAAACTTTGGCCAACTTGTGCATCAGATGATGAAAGATTGGGAAACACATTATATTTACATTTACCCAGAGGAAGAAATGATTATGCATCTAATTTTCTAAAAAAATAAATACATCATTGTGATAACGTCATCTGCCTCCTAGTGCAGTCACATCTCATATCCATATAACATCTCATCATATGCACTCAGTGTGATGTCAGTGTAGTTTGTGTGATCAGTTTAGTTGAAAACGATTGTACCTGTGAAAGTGTGTGTGTGCAAAGGTGCTTCCCGGCTCTATGCTGGCCACCTCCAGGGTCTTTACGGGGCTTTTGAAGGGCATGTCGGAGTTGAACGCTCTGAAGCTGCTGAAGTCATGAGTCCCGACCAGCAGGGCGGCAGCTTCACGGATGGCTCCCACATTCAGCTCCCTGACACCACAAAGGAAGAAGAGATTTTAAAAGAGCAGCAGGAGAAGTTTTCCCTGGATATGGATGCTGGTTAGGGGTTAAAAGTGGCAATCTTCTCAATTGTTGAAGTTAGGTTGTCAATAACTGACGTTTACTTAGTGCTAATGGGGAAAGCCACCACTGGGTATTGTGAGTAAATAATTAAGCTAAAAATGGCACAATTTCTCTATTTTCAATAATCAGTGAATTGCAAAAAAATCTTCCTTGTGACCTTCCATGTAGAAAATGAATTGAATTGAATTTCCATGGCCTAGATAAATGTGTTGTTTTTTTTCCTAGACCAAAATTTTAAATACACTTCAGATTTGGATGTTTTATTTTGCAGAGGAAGTGAATATAACTTGGGCACATGATACATCTGAGAATAGAGGGGATTAGGAGCGCTGCGTGGGTCCCCAATCAGGCAAACAGGAATCACGCGTTCTTTGGAGAGGGTTGGTGCAATGGAAAATATATTTTTAAGTTTGTCTTTTTAAATACACATCCTGTGTAGAGTACGGCCGGCAAAAAAACCTAAAAATCATCCAAGGCACACTGTTTCCAGCCAAAACGTGTTGGTCAGCGGCCAGGCTTTTATATCATACTTACCCATGTAATATTGAAGACGTTTTAACATTTTTTCTATGGAACAGTGAGCCTTGGATGTTTTTAAAGTTTGCCATTCGTACTCTACACAGGATGTTTCTTTAAAAAGGAGACAAACTTAAAAATATACACTAATGTACATTCCTTGAACACTGAGTCATTTTAAATTGAGGAAACTGATGGTACTGACAAAATTCCATAACTTTCGATGACTTGTCCACAGGATTTATTAAACTCTCCGACTTTCCCTGTTTGAAATAGGCTTTTTCAAAATTTCTCGACTTTCCAGCAATTTTGAGATCTGTAAGCGGCTGAGGTTAATAGGATTTTGGAGGCTTATTGCACTACCTGCGCCCTTTGAGGACGCAAAGGTCAAGACAGTCGGATGCACGGAGCGAATTAAACAAACAGGGGTTTCCAGGCCTGCCTTTCAAAGCCGAGTATTTCATTGATTGACCTACATAATATAAATTGCTATGCTGTTTTGCTGGGTCTAATCTTATGAAGGATGGCGCCACGTGAGAACAGCGGAGCATGTCAACTACAGCCACATTTGAGAGGGCCCAGTGCTTGAATTCTCCACGGTACCACGCTACTGTCAGCGCTCAAATATGATCTGACAGAGAGAGAGAGGCAGCGAGAGGAACTGAATGAGGGAGAGAGAGAGAGATAGTGAGCGGGGCCATGACTGTTCAGAGTGGTGCACTAATTAAATTCTTGAACACGAGAGTTAGTTATGAATGAGGATGAGAGAGAGCGAGCGCTGCAAAAAATGCATGTCTTAGCGGTTTGTTTCATCTTGTGTTGAGATCTTTTCTGAAAATATGTGAAAAAAGAAAAAAACAAATGAGAAAAAGGAAACTCCACCTCTTGTGCAGTTTCACTTGTTTAAAAAAAAAAAACTGCTGCAAGATAATGTGAGTGGATTTAAAAACCTTGCCGAAAAAAGTGAAGCCACGTTGCTAACAAGGGCAATGTGAGCTTCTTTCCTTCAGTGAGGAAGCACAGTTAAAACAAGATTTTAAGAGTCAGTGTATAGTTGTGATGAACATTTCTTGCAGTGGGAAAATGGAGAAAAAAGGAGGTGTGGTGACGTGAGCGAGGCAGATCAAAGAGAGAATGGAGAGCGGCTGCTGAGGGAGAGATGCTCAGGGCTGGAAGGAAGAGATGGATGGTGAAAAGGAGAGAGGGAGAGCAAGGCGTAAGAGGGAAGAGACGGTGCAAAAGAGATAGAAAGAAGGAGAAATGGAAAGAGCAAGAGAAAAATAGAGTGTAGAGAATGAGAAAGGGAGAGAGGGAGAGAGAGGCTAAAAAAAAAGAGTCAGGGTAATGTGTGTGGGTGTTGTTCTGCATCTGTATAAGCCTGCAGCTTATCTTGCCCTACTTTTCCCAAAAAGTGAAGAGAGGAGGAAAAAAAAAAAGCACACAAATGCTCACACTGCTCTCTGAAATGCCTTTTCACGCTCCCTCCCTCCAATCACGGCTAGAAGAACGTCATCCAAGCGACTAACCGTGCACTGTCTCATCTCTCTCTCTCTCTTTCCTCTCCTGTTCTGTTTGTTTTGGGATGTCGGCTCAGATAAAACGCTTTGTTTGACTGGCCCTAATTTGCAGCTCTTGGGTAGCACATGTAGATTATTCATGTGTTTAATGCGCCATTGTGTCAGCGACGTTTGGTATGAGCTCCCTGTGCATGTGTGTGTGCGTGAGTGTGCGTGTGTGTGTGCGTGTGGACATACTTCTTAGTTTCCTCTGAGCTTGAGTTTTAATGTGCAAAGGACATCAACACACACATGCCCACAGCAGCACAGTTTTGTTAAGCACATAGCAGTGCTGGAGGAGGGACAGATGACTGATGGGTGACTGAAGGGGGGCGGCGTGTCAGCGTGGGGGGGGGGACTCACGTGTCGCGGAGGTTCCAGCACAGATTGCAGTCGGTGAGGGGGAGCTGAGAGTGGTGGGAGACTCCCAGGGCTATCCGGTAGACGTAGGTCCGAGACTGGGCCTGGAAACGGGCATGGAAGTCAGCGGGCACATGGTAGGCACGGGTGATCCTGGCAGTGTGAAAATGGAACAGCTGTTCAAATCAAGGCTGACATCCATTCAGTCCCGGAGACATGGAGATTAACCTGGAGAGATACTGCTCTGATTCGGATAAACCTGCGGATTAATAGCTCATTTATCAAGGTTATAAGTCCAGCAAATTATTATAAATACTTACAACATCCATACAACATATGCCTGGTATAAAAGAGTTCCACTATGACCATACTGGGGCGAAAAAATGCTCACACGATTAACCTGTAAAGAAAATTTCAACAGCCAAGAACAAAAGGTCTGTTGAATGTTGAAAAAAAAAAGTGTACATAAATAAAACATATCCCAATGCATGTTTATTTAACCCTGCTTCTTCCACCCTCAGACTGAGCTACAGCCTTAATACCCTTATTTATCAAGAGCCAACAAGTTACTGCCAGTGAGAAAACCAGCGCAAAAAGTCACTGTCCAAAATTCCAGTGTTGCAGCCTTGTCACAAAAGCAAACCTATTCTCAAAAAGCTGAAAGGGTTTTGACTGTCAGAGCCCAGAGCCCTGAGGAGCCGAGGGCTTACGCTAACATGGTTAGCATCACAACAGAATCAAAGGCTGCAGAGCCTCTGATGTGATTCCAGCAGGGGCAGGGCTCACAGGCTACTTCCTCCATATCTGCACATGAGGGGGCTGTATACATATAAACACAGAGATTAATGATGTAATAACTCAAACTGATTCAGAGGGGATCATTTCCCTTGAAGGTTAAAGGACCAGCGTGCATCAGTATGTGGCACTTCTGGACTCTGCATGAGGTTTGATGGTAGAAAGTGTCACCAACATTTTGGATGAAAGTTATATGAACAAAATTGAAATTGATTAATCTGTTTTATGTTAAATTCTTGTAACTGAAGTGAATAACAAAAATGTGTCACTCAATTAAAAATCAAAGATTTACACAGCAATTCAACAAGCATGGTTTGAATATTCTGGCTCCAGGAGGATTACAAAATTATTATTGCAAAATCAAGTATGCCCAAATTTATGACACACCATGAAAGCTTCACACCTTTAAATAGCTTTTTGCAAATGGAATGCTAAATCCTGGTAAAATAAAAATCTTTAAAACTGGATTTTCATGATTATTTTGAATTATGCTCTTACAGGGCCCCTGGCGGCTGGACAATATTCATTCTTAAACTTGAAACTCATCCACCCACTTCTCAGATGGTCAAATGAATTCTTATGACTTAATATTGGCACCACCAGTTGAAGTGAATCCAGGATGGTGCTGAAGAAACAGAACAATCTCAAGCTCCAGTGCTGGTTGTGTTGTTGTTCTGCAGCCTTTTCTCTTTAAATGGTACAAATCATAGCTGAGCGGCGTAACACAAAGCCCATGTCCCTCACCTTCTGGCAGATAACAAAAAAGTGAAATTGCGCACAATCCCTTCAGTGAAAAAGCACAGTAATCATCATGCAGTGGCAAGTGGGGAATCTTTAGTGCTTGCAGCAGTGAACAGAAAGAACAAAGACCTGCAGCCACGTGTGCCATTGAGACTGTGTTCACTTTAGTGGATGTGGCTGCACAGCGGATACTCTCGCCCTACAGTGTTTGTGTTGTTGATCCGCGTGTGCCTATGCAAAGTGTACAGTCAGTTTGCAGTTGGTGCACTCATGCATTCATCTGTCATGTGCTGCCCCATGTATGGAAATACGACTCTATTTGTGTGTGTATGAGTGAGAGACAGGGAGACAGAGAGACACACAGAAAGACAGCAGGGAGCAGAGTGTATGCATGCATGTGTATACTTGAGTGTCACTGCTTTACTGATCAGATAGACACATTCACACTCGTGTACATGTGTGTCCCTTTCTGCATACAGTAGTGTGTATCCGTCTGCATTTGTGTGCCAGTGTGTGCACAGTTAGGGAAACTAGGTTATGTTTCCAGGGGAGGAGATTGGATGTGACACGTGGCAGAGGAAACCCTTGCATCTGCCTTCAGCCCCTGCCCCGATATGAAGTGACAACCCTCGCCTGCCCCCGGAACCACACACTTTCTGTCTCTCTCTAACACACACACACACACACACACACACACACACACACACACACACACACACACACACACACACACACACACACACACACAGGTACACACATAAAATTTTCACAAGCATTTGGGAACTGGGGCATTGTTTGGGGTGGCACCATTTTGCTACTCAGCAGTTTCCCCTTATGGGAAAAGTGTGGCTCATTTCAGGCTAATTGAAGCCCATTTACATGAGTGAGAAGCTTTTCACAGCTGGCACAGAGGAGGACTGAAAAGTGGTTCAAAAAAGATTATCCGTGCACTGGATTAGAGCTCCTTTCGTAATTCTTGATTTAATTCAACGCTTCGACATGCGAGGTCTCTGTCAGATTAACACCCATGTGAGGAACAGAAGAGGTGCATACAGACGCCCCAGCAGTGACATCACAAGTACAATCAATTACAGCAGGGTCACTGGGTATCTCACACCCATGATGACGCACAAACCATGCTACAAGCAGTAAAAGCCTTTTATTATAAAGGCGCTATTAACCCACACCACTGAATAAATGGGATATACCGGGCAATATGTTCTCATGACTCTTATCCAGCACCTGGCCTAAGTATTGGTTGGTTGGGCAGATGCTGACTATCTTTTTACAGAAAAAAAGCCCTTAACCCAAGCTGAAGAGATTTTTTTGCTGTGTACAATCTGGGTTTGAATCTTGTCAAAGTAAAACTGGCATCCACATACCTGCAAAAATTCTCTGGTCCCTTGTTTCCATATGTGTCTTTTATCTTCATCTGTGATAAAAGTGCTGCATTAAATAAGCGCATTGTACTAATTCGGTTTAAATTAATTGAAATAGGAATTTTCAAACTGAAATGGACTTTGATACAAACTGTATTGTGACCCATGTATCATGATATGTATTGTATCATGAGGTCTTTGCCAATACCCAGCCCTGCAGTCCCAAGAGGCTACAGACCAACAGCTCGAAGGGAGAAGCAAGATTTTGGTTGTGGCCGAAGGAAAAAAAAAAGGCTTTTTCTGTTTGTGTTTCTTTCTGCAAGCAAGATGTTAAAAGATGGGTTGTGACACACACACAGAAAAAGGCTAGTGGGTGTTAAGTGATCTAAGTAATGAGACACAAGCACTATGGAGGCTGTAAAACTGAACACAGAGTGAGGGTGTGTATGTGTGTGTGTGTGTGTGTGTGTGTGTTAATCAGAGGAATAAGGGGAATCGATTGGATGCTGCTGGAGGTTGAATATTCCCTGTGGTGTAAAGCAGTTCAGAGGCCAGGAACAGCTGCTCTTTGAAGCATCTGGGTTTATGTGTTTCACAGTATATGTGTTTGTGTGTGTGTGTGTGTGTGTGTGTGTGTGTGTATTAATGGATGCTATAGACCAAACAGCAGAGCAGGGATCCCGCTACTACCCTAATCCTTTCTAACCTTCTCTCCGCAGGTTTACGGATTAGCGCTCGGGTGCTCGGGAGCTTTCCTTCCCTCCCTCCTCTCATCTGTCTCGCTCCCCGCCGGCTCGTTCCACCTCACACTCTCACTCCTCTGTCTTCATTTTTTCCTCAGACTGTGTCAACATCCGTCTGCCTAACTCTGTAACCATCTTACCTCGTTCCGTTCTCACCTCTCCTCTTTCTTTGACTGTTTCTCTTACTGCCTCCACATCTCTCTCCTCCGTCCCCCTCTGTTTGTGTCCCTTCCCCCTTCTCTCCTCTCTCTGACACAAACGCTGCTGACTAAATATCTCAGCCATCGAAAATGAAGGTGATTTTAAGAAAGCGACAATGGCTTTGATGCGAGAGATGCAGACCTAAAGAGTGAAAAAAGTAAAAGTGAAGGCAGGAACAAAGAAAGAAAAAAAAATACTTGAAATTAAACAGAGCCCTATAAGTCTGCTAAATCAACAATTCTCTTTTTATACATCAAAAGCAGGTGAATCCAACTGGATGTTTGGTAGAATTTCACCAAACATCTAAATTTTACATTTTGTTGTTTGCTCATCTGTTTGGTTATTCCTAGACAACATGACGTCACGTCAAGATGCTTGGAGTGCTGTTACCATGGAGTTTTAATAGCAGAGAAAATTTCAGCTGTCAAAAACATCAGGTATCAATCCCCCAGAATTTCTAAACTCACTAGTTTGCACTCATGTTCAGTCACACAGAAATCATCCCAATTTCTTAACAGACCAGAATGCACTGCAGCCTGAAGACATGCTGTGTTTTGAGTGAGGTGTAATCTGGTGTCCTCTAAGCAAGAAAAAACATGCACACGCTTGCTCTCATTATATCACACTGAGATCTGCTATTGTCTGTAATATATTATAAGTAATACGCCTTCAGTTTTAGTTGAATATCTATGCAGAGCTTTAAACACAAGACCCCAGAGATTGTCAGGAGCAGCATTTGGAGATGACACTAGTTATGTTTTCATTTTATTTTTATTTTTTTTACTTGCACCACTAAAATTTCCACTCCCGGCTGAGGAGCAGCGAACTCACCGGATTTGTTCTGTCCTCAGGTGGAAATTGAGGGCTTCAGCGAGGATGTCCTCAGCAAAAGGCGGCTTGTTGGGTGCTCGCTGCAGGTCAAAGTGGGCGGAGTTCGAGAGGGCGTGGACACCCCTGTCTGTTCTGCTGGAGATTGACAGAGACACCGGGTTGAGCGGCCTCAGCCTCCTGATCGCGTCCTACAGAGAGGCAGAGAGAACGACAGACACACAAAGAGAGATAAACACTATGGTTCATTACTACATTTTAATATCTGCGGTGTTACTCGTGGAATTCAAACGATCAGTTTAGCTTTTGACAGGAATTGTTAAAAGCCCTTCATAAACAATTCAAATAAAGACGTGAAAGATTCAGCATCAGCAGACTGATGAGATGGGAATGCCTGCGATGTGCTGTTATCACGGCACAGCAGCTCTCCCATCTGTGTTGATGCCACAAACTATAAAGTCAATTCGTCCATGTGGGATCAGCGTGGGCAGCGAAAATGTTTAGTCATGGATTTAAAGATACAAACCACCGATAAACTCAAAAAGAGCAAGTCAGAATCACTTAGAGCAGGGCTTGGGTACTCCTTGGTGTCTGTGTGTGTGTAAGTGTGTGTGTTGTGTGACTTACATGTTTCCTCCTTTTCCACTCCCACTTTAAGCCTCAGTCAAAATGATTTCGCTAATTAAGCCGTCATTTTAGAGAAACAAGCAACAAGCAGATTAATGAGCTGAGTAATCTTCTATCTGTGATAAATTTGAAAGGAAATATTTCTTTTGTTTGTTTGTTTGTCAGCTTGTCTGCATTTTTTATAAGCCGTACACAAACGTATTAATAACTAAACATTTATTAACAAGGTGAAGGCACAAATAATTCCTTCCTTGTTAACAAATGATCTGCAGAAAAAGCCTGAAAGGAAATGATAAAGCCAAAGGGCCCCACACATCCAACATAAAGATCATTAATTACAATCCTCACCAGACTGGATTCATCACAAGCCTCTCAGAATAGGAAAGCTAACGGATGATTTATGACCATCTCTTGTCATTGATTCAAGGCAGGTAGAGGACTTCAACAACTCACATGACTAATGATACAAAGGGCCTCCCAGTCAAAACCAGTACAGAGTCTCAGCCCGACTGAGCGTTCTGGTTTTACAACTTTTGCTTTTTAAGATTGTTATCTCGGTGGACGGACAGATGGAAAAACACACAGACATGATGGACATCTTCACATAGGGCAGATGTTATGGCTGATCTGCCTTGGGTTTCCTAAAAACATTCTAGTGCCAGCGTCTACAGTGGAGAGACAACAAAAGGGTTATTTTTCCATAAGTTATGACTGAAGTTGCTCGAAGGATGTGGGCGATGTTTGCAGCTATGAAGAGTGTCTCAAGTTTTTATATACACTACTCACAAAAAGAGAGGGATATTTGGCTTTTGGGTGAAATTTATGGAAAATATAAAAAGTTCACGCTACAGTGATATATCATGAAAGTAGGGCTTTTAAGTAGAAGCATACACTGGTGATTTCCTCATCTCAAACAATTTCTTGAAACAAAAGCCAACAACAGTGGTGGGTATGCCACAACAAAAAATGTCAGTGTCAATAACTTGTCATGTGCCCTTGAGCATCAATTACAGCTTGACAGCGACGTCTCATGCTGTTCACAAGTCGACTTATTGTCTGCTGAGGCATGGCATCCCACTCTTCTTGAAGGGCGGCCCTCAGGACATTGAGGTTCTGGGGTACAGAGCTCTGAGCCTCTACACGGCGACTCAGCTGATCCCATAGGTTTTCTATGGGCTTCAGGTCTGAGAAAGTGCAGGCCACTCCATTTGAGGTACCCCAGTCTCCAGCAGCCATTCCCTAATGATACAACCTCGATGAGCTGGAGCATCAAACACCTGATGTGACTTTTGCCGTTAAACTCCTTGTTAGAGAACAGCAACTTGTGCAAAAAGTACTGAAACATTGAACAGTTGGACATGTGCATTCAAAAGTTTACAGAAGGTCACATTAAGTTCACCTGTAAAGGTTATAATGCATTTTAGGTTCATCCTGAAATTTCACCCGAAAGCCGAATATCCCTAACTTTTTGTGAGTAGTGTATGTTCCCTGCAAATTTATCACATATTTCAAGCAACTAAATAGCAATGATCTTTCCTCTAAAATGCTCTCTGGGGATGCCAGACCTTTGAGGAGAGAACAGAGAAGTGATTCTGGCCTACATCAGCTGTATATCACCAGACACTTGTTTTCAGATTCCTTTTAGCCTATATTCACTGACTAGCTGCACATCTGTGAGATGAAGACCTTGAATTAGAGCAGATAGCCATTTGTCGGGCTGGGAATGCAGAGGACGCAAGGTGTGGATGAAACTGTTTCCATCTAAAAAAAAACAAAAAAAACGCCTAGAGCCCAGCTGCAGACTTACGGGGGCACAAGAGGAGCATGTTGGGGTCACATTATGCAATCCATGTAGCCTTTGACCTGGGCGCTGTTAGGCAACCTCTGTGCACTGCACTGCTGATTATGTGCGTGTGTGTGTGTGTGTGTGTGTGTGTGTTGCGTGCTCTAATCCACATGATAAACAGGACCTAGGAATTTGTCTTTCAACCAGACCACTAAAAGCTCTGCTTGCATTCCAGCAGTCTGGAGCAGTGGAGGAACAAAGGTCAAAAGTCATCCACAGAAATTCATACCTCCTGCAGTAGATAGAGCTGTGCGGGTCGATAGAGATGTCTGCTATCTGTGACTGGAGGGTCCTGACTGGAGTCCAAAAGTATGATGCACTAAAACAACCATTAAACCAGGCGATAACAACCAAGACACTTTTACTAATCTTTTATTAGAAGAACTACTATTTTCTTATATGCAAGAGTGCTTTCTATCCTCATAAATAAATAAAGAGAGAAAGAAAGAAAGAGACCCACTCACCTCCAGGTGGTCCTGAACCCCCTTCTTGTCCAGCTGGTGTGGGGGCACCTTGACCACACCGCTGCAGGAGGACATGAGATTTAAATGACAATAACCTCAACAAAAGTAAATTTTCTGCTTGAACATCCATACATAAACTATCCTCTGTTTTCAAGCGTAAAGCCTACCTGTATTTTGTTCCAATGTACTGGAAAAAGATGAGATAACGTGAGCAGTTGTGCATGCTGGTCTGTCACTGTTTCCAACACACTGCTTGCTCATGTTGCCCGCAAACAGTATGGGCTTGTCACACGCGTCTAAAGCTGACATTAAACATCGTGGCTTTGTGTGATAATGTATTCTTACAAGTGAAATATAAGAGCCAAAACAAAAACAGAAAGGTGACTTTTATGATCACAAAACTGAGGTATCTCTGTTGTAACCCGTTATTCACGTTTTTGGACTACAAACATGCGACGGAGGCGACAGAGGAGGAGAAGCGGAGAAGTCCAGAGAGGACACAAGAGCGAGAAGGACTGAGAGATATTTTGTTACCCCGTTTGTAGTCCGGAAGTGCAGCACCGAGGAGGCCGTGTGGCAGTGCTATTTATTTGCTTGACACATCAACCTGACCGGCAACTTTTGCTGCGAGTAAGAGCTTTTCAGAAAAACTGGGAATTAAAACCCCCAAATTGGAAAAGAGACCCCAGCAGCGCATGACACCCACCAAACATTGGACATCTTGCATCCTGGTGTCTTGGGCAGCGTTGGCCCATACAGGCTGCCTGCACGGAATCACACTAATCTTCATCTAAGTAACACGGTCCACGTTAACTAATAGTGTATCAGGCTCGCTGTAAACTCGAAAATAAACTATTTTAATGCAAGACAGGACACATTTCAGTAAACGTTTTGCATGAAATATCAGCTGATGGACAATTTGAAAAGGCAGTGCCGCTTCCCTCTCGGTCTTTCTGCAGTCAAACTCCATCTGTCCCTTTATGATTTCGTCATGAACACTGACACAGGAGTGGGTGTGTCTCTCCAGTCTGCTAAATACCACATCCACAAATGCAAATTCAGTGATTTAAACCATCCTTTACTGGTGTTAAGAATGAACTCAATTATTATAGATATCGTAATTCTTTAAAAGTACTCCAAAGCAATTAGAGGCTTTGAGATTTCACGGGACTGATCACTGACTGAAGTTGGTGCTCTAGATTTAGATTTCTGAATGGAAAGCCTGGGGTATCCTTGGTTAATGTGCTTCCTTTGTGCATGTAACCCTGCTTATTGTGATATTGTTGTACCTACTTTGTGTGTCTCTGTGTGTCCTTCATGCATTGTATTTGATGGTGTTGTTAATAAAAATTTATTTTAAAAATGGGGTTCCTGTCTATTATGCATTCCCAACTTCGCTTCCATGCTCTCGTCAAGCCGCAAAGCCATCTGCCCTGCAGATTAACTATAATGATTTTAATTGTTATCATTTTCTTCAGCAAATGTTTTTTTCTTGTATGGATTTTCTTGTTTAGCCTACGTGTGTTTCTTTTCAATTGTTTGTTTTCACTTTTCTTGTGCACATTGAGCTGCTCCGTGTATGAAATGTGCTATAGAAATAAAATTACCTTGCCTGCAAAGCACTGAAATCAGAAACTGTGTCGACGTGGGGAGATGAGTCCTCAGTGAGTAAAAAAGGCACCAGCAACAGACCAGCTCCAGTTATGGGGGGCAGTCAGATTTAATATCCTAAATCAGTTACTCTCAGCACTCAGAGCCCTGCTGGGTTTCATTGTAAATATCCAACCAGGGGCACTTTTACATGCACAGTGTCAGGTGAATGCAATTGTCAGAAATAAACTGGCTGGATGATAGAAAACCTGCAGGACTCTGGGTCCTTAAGCCATAAATGAAAACCACTGATTGAGTCTCCATAAAAATGAGAAACTGTCCCATGTTCCAGGGCTCATAATCAGACATATTCTTAATGTTTCCCTAATTTTTGAGCAAGTGTCCATTTGTTGAAGCCATGACCACAGTTGATCACAACCCACCATCTTCCCATGATTCCTCTTGTGCGTCCAATGGCGTTGCGACTAGTGGTGTTTCGGGGTTTCTCTCTGCTGTGTGGAGTCTCTGGTGCAGCGACGCCTCCCGCCTGTCTCAGCAGCAGCAGCAGCGGCAGTGGTAGTGGTAGTGGTAGTAATCTGCCCGCCGCGCACACACCGCATTCTGCACTGTGTCACCAGGAGAGGGGCGACACACGCTGTCAAGAGGAACCGGTCACCTTCCCGACTGTTCAAGCCACATCCATCTGCGGGCAATGAAACAGACTGACTGAAGAAGGAATAGGCGAGAACCAAACGCGAAAATGACGGTGGACTTTGAAGAATGTATAAAAGATTCACCCCGATTCAGGTGAGGCTGTCACGCGCATCACAGCGGTGCGCAAAAACTGGCACACCTTTTACGCACGATTTTCCCCCCTTTCTAATGGCAACTGAACGCTTCTCCTCTGATGTTGTCGTGGCATCAGCAATGTAAATCACACAGGCTCGTATATGTTAAATGTCCGAATTGGCTCTTGTGCTGACAAGGATGGGGATGTCATTTTTCTTTTCAGATTTGGTTTCATCTTTAATCATCTTGCTTTGCCTGTTTGCTTTGCGACCTTTTTGTTTGGTTTTAAATTATTAATTTGCATCGGAAGGGATGTGTGTGTGTGTGTGTGTGTGTGTGTGTGTGTGTGTGTGTGTGTGTGTGTGTCGCTTATGTGACTGTGTCTTCCCACCAGTGTGATTTCAAAATGTGGGCTATAGCTCACTGCATATGGAAGGAGGGAAACCCGTTGACTCGCACAATGAGGATCCATTTTCCCTAAAGTGTTACAGCTGTAATTGGTTTTCAGAGCTGAAATCATGTCAAAACCATGATGTGCAATATTTAAATAGGTTAACAGGCATTCCCTCAGTGTGGCAATATAACAAGTATGAGCATGTGTGGATCCTCCTATCTTTGAGTCAATGTTGCAGTATGGCACACAGGTTGGGTGCAGTCCTTTCATCTGCTCAGGCAGTGCAGACCTCCAGTGAGACACTGGAGTGGAGATGCCCTTGCAGAGGCAGAGGACTGGCTGGCAAAGAGGTACCAGGGACAGGGCTCTCTCTCTCCGCAGGGATGGAGCTTGTATTGTTGGGCACGGCTCCAGCTGTCCGGCCTCCTGCCCACTGGAGGGTAGCAGCCACACTCAGCCCACGTGCCAGTCTGGCTCCTCTCCTGTGCAGAGTGATGGGAAATGAGCAGAGTAGATTGGAACAACAAGTAGGCCGGGGATCCCCTGTTAATTATGTCAGGAAGATGAGCTGTGGATGTGTTGTAGTGTTGTCTACCTAATTTGTAAAGAGAGAATGAGCAGGAGTTTGGTCTTTTCTGTCTCTAGAGAAGGAAATAGATCTGTATTTTGTGGATGGATTGTTTGTCTCTCTTTTTTTATTTCCGCTTTTCTGTGAATGTGTTTCTCTGTGTCAGTTCTCTCTTCTTGTGTTGCCTCTCTCTCTGTTTGTCTCTCACCTCTCTTTGCCACCCCCCCCACGCCCCCACCCCCCTTTTCCCAGGCTTTGGTAACCAATTTGTTGAGTGTTGGTGTTTATGCAGACGGTTCAACAGACAGTCAGTAATTTGTGTGAGCAGACAGTCAGAGGAGAGAGAGAGAGAGGGAGGGAGAGGCAGAGAAAGAGAGATATTCCAGTCTGCTGTGGGAGTCCCTCCTCAGTGATGGACAGCCATCTCTCCTGGAGGCGACAGGTCACAGGAAAACATGGAGAAACAACGCACACTCAGACACTTCCCTTTTTCCACCCAGTTCACTTTCCCATGGTCTTGTGAAGATTGTTATTTGGAAAATTCCACCACAGACAGCGGAAGCTGAGGTTGCAGTTTCTTCGGATTGGGTTTACAAGCAATAGGCAGAGTGGGTGTTTTTACAGACCAAGATTACTTTACTACCATGATGTAGTTAATGTTGATGATGGTAGTGATTACAATGCTCCTGATGAGAGCACTCATGGTTATGATGACGGTCAGTGGTACATGTATTACATTTCCACAAGGGAGGTAATAAAGGCTTGTCTTTCCAGTATGTTCCACAGTTTCTACCTACATGCCTGTTTGTTTACTTCTAGATGCCTGCCTGCCTTCTTGCACTTTCATTCTGGACAAACAGGAGTGGGAAGTAGGGCTGGGAGACATGGCCAAAAAATAAAACCTAATTTTTTTCAAACTTTAATCAAACCTCGATTTTAATCTGTTTTTGTCTTGTTTTCCACTAAATACTACTACTGACTGATGGGAACCATTGCAGGTGTGATCATGTGACTGGTGACATGCATTCTATGTGAGCATGCACCTTCAGGTAAGATGAGTGAATTAAGAGCTTGTTTGACGGAGCACTCAGTGGCCATTTCAAATTTATAAAATGCGTAGTGAAAATCTGGATTCTATGATTCAGCTGTTTTATGCATCAGTTTCAAACATATATACAAATTATTTGATTCAATGTTTTTATCGCCCAACCCTGGTGGGAAGAGGAGTGAACTCTCTCTCTCTTCTCACATGTGGTGCTAAAACATCTCACACACCCTCCTACTGCAGGCCCTAACTTGTAGATTGTCAGTTGTGTGTGTGTGTGTGTGTGTGTGTGTGTGTGTGTGCATGTGTGTGTGCATGTGTGTGTGCATGTGTGTGAGGGTGTGTGTGTGTAGGCGACTGAGTGTCCATGAACAGAGAAAGAATGTGCAGTATTTAAGGTGCCTGCTTTTAGTTCATGCCATTTCCCACTCTTAATCCCTGTTTTTCTTTTGTGCTGTGCCTCTTATTCCGTTTTCACCTGCTGCAGTCATTTTTTTTTTCTGTAAGTAAAGTGTGTGTGCCTGCCTATAGTTTTAAGTATTATACAGTTATAACCTGATCCCCCAGAGGCACATTGCTTTCAGCTATTCACCATCATCAGGTCCCAGTTTTCCATGTGATGTTTGAGCGCTCACGTCATCATTTTAATGACGGGCAGACATCATGACAGTCAGTGTGTGTGTGTGTGTGTGTGTGTGTGTGAAGCACAGCAAGGAGGATTAGTTTTCTCAATCGACTGCAGAGCTAATTCAGTAATCACTCTCTTGGTAGCTTAAATGAAATGTCTTAGTTAATGAAGTGATTCAACTTAGGATGCTGATTTTGCATGTCATGTGAATTTGTGAATTCATCACTCAGCTGAGAAATCCATAATTCAACTCCACAGGCTGATTTGACCTCAATCCCTTCCAAAGGTTGGGTGAAAAGTAAAATTAAACTTGAAAGACTGAAAATACTGACTGACTTTAAAATAGCTGTTAAAATAATGTCATAAACTGTGAAGAAAGACTGAACTAAGTTGTTTCATCTAGTGAAATGCTCCTAGTTTTTGTGAAAGGGCAAAAAATGGGCAAAGATTTTTTGAATATGTTTACTGAAAAGAAAGAAATACTGTAAATACATTTTAATGAATTTATAATTTAGAGTTTGTCATACACCGTATCTGCTGCAGAGAGACAAAATACCTGGCCTGGACTTCCGTTAATTACCGTTTCCGTTAAAATATCAACCTTGCCAAAAACACTAAAACTAGAACTGGCACTAAATAAAGGAAAAATGAAAACCCAGGTTTATAGAAACAAGTAAATAGCCTTACTGTAAATCAGTAAGAACAAAACTTAAACTACCACACCCACATGAATGAAAACGAAAACAAACTAAAAATCCAACACGGGCATTACTCAGCCAATCCAAATGCAGGTTAATGAAAAGAAAAGTAAGTCAAAGGTTGTTCATATGAAGATAAATAAAGGTAACGGACCGCAGAGGTATTATCACACACTGAACATCGTCATCATCAGTCCCCTCACTGTGGTTTCAGCCCAGTGCTGGCTGGCCAGGATATGTGGATTTTATGGGATGGGTACGTCAGTGTGTATATGTGTGTGTGTGTGTGTGCAGATTGATCTCCACCTGTCCGTTTGTCTTCTTCTGTTGTCTCTCCTTCTGTCTCCACCACCCACACAGACTGCATTGTGCTCTCCAGACAGGTTAAGTGAGTTAACGAGTTTGTGATTGAGACAGAGAAATGGAAAGAGCTGCAGGGACAAAGAAGGAGATAGAAGGAGAGCGGTTATCGTTCATGTGTGTTGCACTGTGTGTGTGTGTGTGTGTGTGTGTGTGTGTATGTGTGTGTGTGTGACAGTGTTCATTCTGTCCAATATTACACACAAATTACACTTGTACATAAACTTGTTTCAGCACCTCTATATGTATTTGTGTTGTAGTCGATCCAAAAGGAAATCACACTGAAGGGCTTGTACAAAGACTTAACAGCTGCTATATCACTCAGATACAACTTTTCAATAAAATCTTCAGCTTAACAAAAACTATGGCCATTTACACTGTTCTCTTTAATCGCCAGTACTTATGAGCTTTCCATATGATTATGGAAAATGATGTCCACACTATAAAGTTGCCAAATCTTCTGCACATCACAGTTTACTTCAATCCACTGACTACTAACATGAGATTTTTTTCATTTTGTTGAAGAAATGTAATCATAATTCCAGTTAATTGCTTTTATTTATGTCACTTTTGGTCAGCAGTGTGTTGTTTCACATTTATACAGTAGCAGATGAATATGAAAGCTTGTAACATTCACTGCAGTAGAAATTTGTGTATGTGCATTTCTACCCAGGAGTTGATGTTTTGTTGTCGCTTTGAGATGATCATTTGTTCTATTCTTGTATTTCTTTGTGGTTTCTGTTATCTACTGTACTTTGTCTTGCTCCAGTCAGACACGTGCCTCCTCGGTGGTTGCTATGGTTACTCACAGGAGCAGAGACAGACGAGAGGTCGCAACCCCTCAGTGGGCTAAATGTGTTTTTTGATAGATGCACTTCTTAAACCCGGCACTCCATGGGAAATGAGTGCAAACTAGGCGCGTTTTATTGTGCTGGGTGAACCTAATTTATTATTCTTTCCCTTCCCCTCCATTGCACTTCCATCTGTCTAGTTAATACAAGACACAGGAATGGTTGCTTTATGGTGTTGTTTATTAATTTTCAATGAGTCCCTTGTTATGTTATGTTTCGTAATCAATAGCAGAACATAAATGTTTATGCTTAAAGAGCTTTGTGTCTGTTTATAATGAAATTTAATATAATTGAAATCTAGAAAAGGAATGTCTCGGCTAATATATTGCATTATTTTGAGAATGTCTTTGATGCACTCAGATCAAAGTCCAAGTAAACAGTCAAAGAAATGAGAACAGTGCATATCACCCAAAGAGAGGCTTTTGGCCTTTATCAGTGGTTGATTGCATCGTCTGCTGTCATGAGAATATCTTAAAAGCATTTTCTCACTTATTGATAGATTAAAGTGCCTCTGCATGCTGTAGATATCTGCCCGGTGCCCTGGTTTCGACCATCTGAGATCATGATCTTATTTGTGTTCCCTACCTGCGTCACCACCTATAATCCTCCTTTCACCCACATCGCCGACTTGCCTGTCTGAGATAATGAATTCTTGTTGGTCAGCCGCCGGCGAAATATGTAAATATGCACTAAGCTTCATTCTCTAATCAGAGGAGGGAAATTAGCACTGCTGTCGCTATGGGTGACCAGTCACTTTGGCTGGCATGGCAACTGCCTCTCCCTCTGTCTGTCTCCGTCCCTGCTTAATTGTGTCTTTCAAGGACGCGGGGATCGGCTCACAGCCCCCTTTCAACAAACCTATGCATATGGATGCACACACACACACACACACACACACACACACACACACACACACACACACACACACACACACACACACAGCTGTGCCAGTGGGCAGGTGTGTGTGTGTAAGCGGAGAGAGCGCAGTAGTGTACCAGTTGGGGAGTAGGTGGCACAGCACAGGGTGACCTTGAAACAGTGCATATGATTTCAAAGAAGAAAAGACATTTAAGTGCTGAGTAAGATCACTTGTTGCCACACCCCCCTCCCCCCTGGACGCAGGCTGACATTGATGTGTGTTTGCTAATGCGATGGTAGCCTTGGAAAGTGTCCCGGGACTCAGCCACCGCAGTACAAAGTGCCCGCTCTCTGCTGTGCCCAGCGTCCTTGTCTGCTTCTCTATAACTTCATCTCCGAGAGCATATCTTGCAGAGACACACCATGACCTTCTCAAGGTGAACATGAATAGGTTTTCTCTGTTTGCCTGGCGAAAGGTTTAGAAACATTTCCCTTCCATTCACATCAAGCTGCTAAAGTCAAGACGCTCATTCCCGACCACTCTCCATAATGCATCTACACAGGAGACGTTTTCTTGTAGAGAGAAAATGACCCTGATGACCTCTTAATATGCAACCTGGATGAGCCCTATCCTCTTATAGGGAGGTGCTACGGTGCATCTATGTTAAAGCCTTTTTCGTCTCGCTGTTTGTTACGGTCCAGAAGAGTCTACCTTAATTGCTAAATCGCTTGAGATTATTCTCTAAACCTCTCGGTCACAAAACCTTCTCTAGTGTTTACGGGCAAAGACCATAAAACGACGAGCAAATCTCTCGGATTTGGTCATAATCTTGAGGGATTTCCCCCGCCCCCCGAGCAATAGGTTTTCCCTTAAATGTATAGGAAGGTCAAACAATTAATTTATGCCAGGCTTAGTCCTCCACATGGGAACATTTAGGTCTTTAGGTTTGATGTCTTTATGTTGGATCTAATACATCAGTGGTGAGTTTCTTTGATGTGCTGCCTGACTTCGGTTTTAAAACGGATAGTGCAATCGATTAAAAAAAAAAAAAAGAGTTATCTGATGTACTGACCGCATTAAATACATGTACATAACAATATGTCCTGTATACACTAGCGCTGCAACTAATGTTTCATTTCAGCATTGATTAATCTATTTAACATGCAGTTCATCAGTTGGGAATAACTGACAGTATAATCTAGTGTAATGCACATAATACATAGAGTGAATAGGCATAGATAAATTGTAATGTAAAATTGCACATAACAGAATGGACGTAACCAATTGCATCAAGGGTCACAGTTATATAACATAGCATAATTGATTTATTTGTTGTTTGCACACACAATATGCAATAGTTGTAAATTAACTAAATGAACTACGTGCTCACCTCTGTGTCCAATAGTCAGTAAAAATCAGCAACACTCTGAGAGATAAAGGGTCTAAAAGGTTGGACTCCAATAAATTGAGGGTCAGAGAGTTGCTGATAGTGAGGGCCGTTTTGTAGTCAACCCCTGATGAAGTTGGAAGTGTGGAATGAATGAATGAATGAATGTTTCAACCAAAGGTCCATCTCTTCAGGGGAGGAAGCATTTAACCAGCATTTGACATTTTGCTCTCTCGCAGCCCAAAAGTGTCACAGAGAAAGCAGCACAAGGCGCAGCACCCCCTCCCCATCCAATTTGAATAAATATTTTACTTCCTCCTGCACGTGTAAAGGTGGAGGCCACAGCAAAACACTCTTGACAGTGAACAGCAGTCTTTCATGTCAGAGGCATGATCTTTTTTTATATACTTCAAAGGGGTTGTGAGTAATGGAGATGCAGTGTTATCGGGTCTAGAGAGAGGATTGTGAGATCAGGCCCTTTGGCGCTACACATCTTTTTTCTTTTTTTTTTTTTTTTGGTCTGAATGTTTGAAGTCCCTGCATACATTTATCTGTTTATGTTTATATGCTCTTTGTCTTCAGCAATAAAAAATTCACTATGGTGCAGGTGAATTAAACATGGCAGTGAATTCTGTACTGCTAGGTTGCTTGGGAACAGTTGTGTGCATGACTTGATGCCATACTCATACAGATACTCATACAGATGCTGTTTTAGGTCAATCAAAAGAATGATGTGATGTTTTAACCCACAAATCGTGACTATAGAGAACAGCAGACTCCGCCGTCGTCCTTCTGCAAGACCATCTGACAGGCAGCACCATTCACAAGCCACCTCACCGAATGTTACAGTGCTGAGTGTGACTGCTGGTTTGTCACTGGAGTTTTCAAGTGGGGAAACTCCCATTGCAGATGCTTCATTGAATTAGGCCCATGACAGCTCCAGAAGGTTCAATGGTGAGTTCTTGCATCCCAGAACCATCAAGTACAGGTGAAGTCAGCTCCACTACTCTGTCCCTACACCTAGAATTATGCTAGTTTTGAACATTACACAGTAATTTATAAAGTCTCTTAGCCTGGATCGAGCCCTTATGATTCCTCAGGTTTTGAACAGCTCTCACTCCCAGGGTTCGACATGTGAGATGCTTGATTGGCTGGTCAACAAATTCTCTGATGATCCCTTCACAGTGTGTTCATCAGAGGTAAACAAACACGGCAGAGGCCATGAAGAGTTGTGATGTTACCAACAGCAAGCCACAGCAAAATTGGTGATTTCTTCCTTCCTTGAGAAAGGTTACAGCTTCGATAGATTAAAAGATGAACAGTTAGCCAGTCTAAAAGCTGCTGCTGTTGCGGCGATGCCTGATGATGCAATCAGTTAACCCACTCCGATTGGTTTAATGCTGACCAGTGGTCTTGGTCAATAGATGGGACAGGCACTGACTTTGGTAAACCACCTCTGATAAAAACATGGCGAGACCCCACTGACCTACAGCATGATTCATGAGGTCTGCAAACCAGGCTAAAACTTTTTATGATTTTAGCAACAATAAGCTAATGGGTTGGCTGGCTCTACGGACTTGAAATGTCCCACTCAGCATATCAGCAAACAACAACAGCAAGAGCTGACAGTGTCTTATTACTCCCTTATGGCTATCATGTTTATATTTCCATATGATATACAGCTCCTGTCTTAATCAGATGATTAAACTCCCATACACTGAATAGGTCATGAAGCACTAAACTGATGCTCTGCTTGTCTGATGTGATATCCTTCTGTGTAATAGTGGACACATTGGAGATACTTATTTTTCGCTTGCTGACAATGCACTGGAAACGGCATCTAATTTGCAAGGCTGTTGCAATTGTAATTACTTCACTGGCTCAGCCATTTGAAAATGGAATTGCCTAAATCAGACATTGTGTGGCCTATATTTGTTGAAGGCTTTAGAAAAAACAAAACAAAACAGTGCTTCAGTGTTGCTGTATTACTGCTTAATCACAAAATGGAGCACAGCAGGCAGACTGCCTTTGCATCACAAAGAACATGACCACTTTTGCACCAGTGATTTTATTTTTTACATTGTTTTGACATTAATTGCATCAGTTAATGCACTGACCAAATCTATAATGGACCATTTTTTGGGGTTATGGGTGCAGTAGAGAAGCTCAACATGAAGCCTATTTCACAACAGTTGAGTCTATTGGTTTAACTGTGTTTAATTTTCCATGTCTGTGTTTGTGCCTGTGCTGATGTGAATTTGTGTGCATGCAAGTATGTTTGTGTGCCTGTAGATGAAGGCTGTTCCTACTCTCGTTCTGATGCTCGCCTGTCAAGCTCAGTTTGCCATGTTTAAGTCTCTTGATCTGACCTGGTCTCTGCTCCTTGCACTGAATTATTTCACAGAGCATCAGTCCAGCACGTGGACATTTCTGCTGAATCTTCAACAGAACAGATTTTCTGTGGCTCGGCTGCACATGTTGCCGGGAGGGCTTACTGTGTGGACCCATATATGAAATAGGATTTTCTGCTAACAACAGACTCAGATTAAATCAACTGGATAGCCTACACATCCTATTAATACTCACACACCAGCCTCTCACCCTCATACCCTCAATACAGTTTCCCTTCCCATTCAAATGTAGGATCATGTTCAACTGTAGAAATTGGTATGACGCCGTTGTAGTTGTGTGATTGCGGTTCAAAGAGCCTTGCACTTGTGAGCCCTCAATCACTTAGACAGACGATGTCTGTGCCTGCTGGGAATATTAATAGTTTGCTTGCTCATCTTCTAGTCCCAGTGGCTTTATGGTTTTATCCATAATATCAACCTGACCCTTAACCTATCTAGCCGGGGCTATTTTAAGATCTGGCCTCATTGTACGAGCTGATGTCATCACACGATGATGAGCTTGAACTGCAGAGCATTTCAGATTTTATTATGCTCTCTAGTAATCTTAAATAGGAGCAAAATGATGCTCACTACGTGAATAAGATTTTCCAAGATTAAAAACAAGGACAGGCTGTTTTTTTGTGTTTGTCGTCATGGCCTTAACACATTTGCACTCACTCAACTGTATATTTAAGACATTGCTGCAGACAGTGATCTATGGTCAGAGCTGTAGTGATGACAAGCTCACCCAGATTTTTTCAAACTTTTTTATGTTTTAGACCCACAAGTTGACTTTCATTAAGACACAGATCCCATTTGAAGTGATTTCACCCTAGAAACCCAGATATGAAAAAAAAAAAAAAAAAAAGATTTATATGAAATTATTTAAATGTAATACTTGAACAATGACATATAAATGGGAAATAGAGTGATGGGATTCAGACATGATATCATAACAATTTCTAGTGAAATTATAGTGAAAATAAACTATTTGTTTTGCTGAGGACAGACTTAAAGCCCCTCATTTACCCCTGGAGGTCCCTAGACCCCACTTTGAAAAACACTGAGCTAGAGTAAAACTGCACAATAAAAAAACACGTGTTTTGACCGTACAGAGGTCTTCCTCAGGCAGTGTGAGGAGACGGAATGTACCGGAGCACCTTCCATATACTTTGTACTTTGACATATTATAATTCACATCTATGCACATATATATTTCAGGGATCAATACGAAAAACATATCTAGACTCACACTGATTTTTACCTTTTCTATAGCGATTTCAAGCAATGACACAACTATGGTGTTTGTCTCCTGTCACAGTTGCAGGATGCATTGTGGGAACTGTGCAACAATATGTTGGCCTGTGTCAAACCATTCACCTTTTCAGAAAGGTCGTTCAGTCAGTCTGGCTCAATCCAGGAACATTTGGCCGACATGAAAGGTGCCTGTCTCTGCGACGAATCCTTAATGATCTTACTGTGAAATGACCTTATGCCAGACATTGGAAGAAAATTCATGGCCGCTTGTGGAGTGTGATTAACTGAAGTGCAGGCAGAGGTCCTAACTTTAACTGTAACCATGGGAACTCAGCATGGAACAAACCAGTCGCTATCATTAGGTTTGAGAGTGTAAAAGCGGGGATTGAACAGTCTCAGCTCAGTGCTGTCTCACGGTTCATTGTAAATAACCCCTCAGTGCAATCATTCCTTCCCACTGAGATTAAGAATGATGTTAAAATCCTGCCAAGGCCTGTTCTAACTCGACTCAAAACTATTAACTCAATTGCCTGCATCTTGTTTCTGGGCCTCTTTCTTCAACTTGGCCTTATGGAGTATTTTCTCAGTCCGAAAAATGTTTGTGTATCCTTGAGTGCCCTTCCTGGTTTAAGTGCCTCTTTTGTATTCTGCAGAGTTCACGGCTTTCTCAGTGCGGTTTTTACTTTCTGCCATACCTACGGATTAACTGATATGCAGAGTGGCATTGGGCTTGAGCTGAAGTGCGACTGGATCAAACAAGTGCTCCTCAAACCTCAAATGGAAGCCATCTCTGACCTGCCGTGTAGAGTTCACTCCCCAGGAAGTCGTTAAATCACTCAGGAGAATACGAGCGAGACGAACCAGTGGATAATAGATGGAATGCATCCGCGGTGACCGGACTTTGGTGCAGTCATTTTACTGTCTGCCACACATTTAGGCATGCACGGCTAAACCCGCTCAGAACATTAGAACATTAGTGCATGTATGCACGCATGCATAAAGCCGTCAAACATGTGCCAGTGTGTGCACATGCGTGTTAGTTTGCACTTACACACACACACTGAAGAATGTTGGAATGTAGCGTGCAGAAGTTGACGTTTTCAGCATGTGGTATCTTGGTGTAACACAACCACTGATATGGTCATACTCTGCTGGTTCAAAGGGTCAGGCAGCTGATGTTAACGTGTTCTCACACCCCATGGCCTTGAAGGGAGGGCTCAGGAGTTGAGGGTGCCTAGAGGCGTCGGCCATGTCTGTCAGCTATTGTCATACATAGGAATATGAACTCAAAACTGAAAGGTTTCTCTAAGCTGAAACAGAGCTCTGAGTTTGTTTATTCATACACAATGTTGCAACCCGTGTTTTCATGTTGTTGGACAATCCGTTTATTGTTTCTCATCCTCAAGCATTTGTTAGTCATGGTAAACTATTTAAAAAACAAACTATACCATTAAAATATCAAACTGAATTAGGCCAAGTTATAGGGGGGCTGCAGTCCAGATTGTTTACATCCTGTTCAAATTTCTTACGTCAAAACCCAGCAATGCAGTGGGACAAGGCAGTTCTACAAGCCTGTGTGTCCATCTGGTGTGTGCATGCAAACACACACACACACACACACACACACACACACACACACTCACACACACACATTCTTCTCTTGTTTGTCTGCTTTTCATAGATCATAGTTGGTTAAAGAAATCTCTGGCTCTGACGTTGGTATGACTAACAATGCTGTTCCTGTAAAAAAAGAGTCAGCCAGCCACAAGTGGATGTTTGTGTTCTACACAATGTGGGAACTCTATGGTGAGCCCGACTCTCCTCAGCTCTCCTCCTTCAACATCTGTCATCCCTCTTTTACCCAAACGATTCTTTCGCTCACTGTGGCAGCCGTACACATTTGTAAACTTTGTATTTCTTTCTTTTTTTTTTTTATTATTGACATCAGTACAGGTATTCTGGCCTGTTCTCTCTTGCCTCATCCCCTTCTTTGTATCTCTATCTTCCCACCATTATTGGCTAATGTGGATGTGAGACAGGGCAGGGCGCAAGGCCTATTGAGTTTCAGTAGATTACCTGGTCCTGTGTTTGAAATAAATGTACTGAGAGGGATGTGAACTGCAGATGGATGGAGAGTGCGAGATGGAGAAGTATGTGGGGGCGATAGATGGGTGACATGACAGAGGAGGAAACTGAAGGATGGATAGGTGGTGGGAGAAAGTGAAGATAGGAGAGCTAGCAGCAGGGGCTGACTTGACTGATGGGTGGACAGATGGATAAAGGGCGAGAGGAATAGTTTGAAGGGTAGATGAAGGGAGGGAGGAAGTGAAGGTGGATGGATGGGGGTAGAGGTAGGAGTGAAGGATGAGGGATGAAGGATAAGAGGTCTCACCGTTGCCCCGGTAACCCACCTGATGTTTAGTGTGGATTAATACATTAAAATGGGTCATGAGTATCAAACTGAACAGACCTGCTGGAAACAAAAGATGAGTGAAACACACACACATACACAAACACACAGATTGCTCTTTTTGTACAAAACAAAGAGATAGAGAGAAAGAGAGAATGATGCTGCCGTCCAGTGAAGGAGGAAGTGAGTTGTCACTTCAAATGTAGGATGCTCATCAGACATGGCTTGCCTGAGGTGACAAATGAAAAAGTCATGCAGCCCCGTCTCGAACATAATTCTCCCATGCAAACTAGGAGGAGAGACTGTGTGTGTGTGTGTGTGTGTGTGTGTGTGTGTGCGCTGACTCTCACTCCCTAACATCTGGGATCCAGTTTAGCAGCTGGTTCAGATTTGGCCCAACTTTCCCTGCCTTTGTTTTTGCACTCCGCTCTCAATTTTGTTTGTTGTGGTTAGTGTCTTTTGTGTAACTTGTTTTATTTTCAGTTTCATATGCTGCCTATTCCGTTCACCTCATTTGTTCTGTCCTTGTGTCCTGCTTTTTTTTTCTCTTTCTCTCTTTTCTATCTCTCTGTGCCTCTCTGTCTCTCGCTCTCTCTCCACCCACGTTTCTATCCTCCAGTGGGGAATGCTAAATAGGATTGTATCAGGATTTGGACATCAATTCACACCACTTGCTGTAGCAATAAATTCCAGTGTAGTTTGGCATTTAGCATTATGAAATGGATACGGTCACGTTTGCTTCGAGTTGTTTGATATTTGTATTTGGTGCCTGTAAACCGATAGGCATCATTGCTTAGAAGAACCACATCATGTTGAGGCTTTCACCCTCGATCACCCCCTCCCCAGGTTGTTGACACAGGCTTGCTGTGTGTTTGGCAGTCCACCAGACCTGCTCCTCAGTGAATCCAAACACCCCTGCAGTGCCTGAATTACAAAGTGATTGACTGACAAGCCAATCTTGTATCCAGGCACAGGCGGAGACAGGAGAACCAATTGCTCCTTAACATGATGACAGATTCCCTGTTCCCCATTCTGCTTCCTAACACCACATTTCTCAGTCTGCATGCTAGCTTTGGTTTTCTGCTGCATTCCTTGTAACCAAATGAAAACATTCCCATCTGCCATGTCAGCATTAGATATTCCCAGTCCCGCACTTTCTAGATCCGTCACCCCCTGCCTCAGTTCACCCAGTCACGCACACACACAAGTTCACATGGGAATTGTTTCCTTACATTTGTTGGATGGATCGCCAGTCGCATACAAGTGGAAAATCATAACAGCTGAAGCCTGGTCGCTGGCCAGCAACGGACAATATGTCTTGTAGCAGGAAGGAAGGAAGGCCATGCTCAATATACCACTGCTGCGGTTTGTGGGTGTGTTGAGCTGCTGTGAGATAGATGGCATTGCTGTGTGTGTGTGTGTGTGTGTGTGTGTGTAGTCAGACAGATGTAGTTCATTGAGAAGGGAGGTTCTTTAAGCGAGATTTTGCCCAAAGAGAAGGCAGATGAAAGCTCGGCTGTACATGAAACAAGCATGACTGGGAGTTTCATGGTCACTGCAGCTGGTGGTTTGGAAAGCGGAGCCGTGAATCAGACTGAAGCGTTGGCAGTAAGGGCTGCATTTTCACTGCAGCCACATAGAGAACTTAGTTCCACGGTTGTGATAATATTTGCATTCTTAACCTACTGGTATTTGAATGGTACAAGTAGCATAGTAACAAACATGCAGCAGGCTGAAACTTGTCTCTCACTATAAGTTTTGGTTGTCATGTAACTTGGGTCTTAGTTTCAGAAGGTTTCCATCATCCTAATGCCTGGCTGAAGTGCCCAAATCAATGTTTTATTAGTATGCAGTTGCCGAAGTCAAAGTCAAAGTATACTGAGTTTTACCCTAAAATAATCTGCAAAGAGCTGCAAATGTGATAGTAAAAACTCAACCTCAGTGTGGTTTTCAGTGAGACTGAGAGGTTTTCGGGGATTGCCCTGCACTGGTTTTGTATTTGTCATGTATTCTTTATTTCAGACGCCCCCTTTTGAAAAGTCTCTGCTTGTTTTAGAAACTTCAAACTATGACCAGAGTGAGATGTGGGTGCACACACACAGACACGCAGACACACACACACACACACACACACACACACACACATTGACTTTTCACTGTAACTCCATACACGTTCCAGACCCAGGCTCTGTCCTGTACACTTTGTACACTTTGTTTCCCCAGACGTCCCAGCATGCGGGGGTCTTGCGTAAGACCACCCCTTGTGTTAATGTAAACCTGTCTCCTCTGTCTCTTTCTTAACCCCCTGGACCTTTCCTCTCTCTTTTCTCCCACCCATGTATCACCAGCCTCTCCCGCCACATCAACCATGCATGTGCCTGCATTCATTACCATAATATAATGCAATACACTATTATTGTATGAGTAAAGCATTAGCCATCTTGCATTTATTGTATGCAGTAATGGATTGCACTGGTGTTGCATGTGACAAAATTGTTTATTAGAAAAAGCTTTTTTTATGGAATGGTATTGGCAGTGAAAAATGTCCATTGTCTCAAAATGTCCATTGTGGACATTTTAAAATAATCCTTTGAGGGACTTAAATTACACATTGGTGTGAGTGAGTCACAAAATTATTTCAGCAGAAATCAGACATGTTAGTGTATGTACATATGTGTTAGTGTGTGTACGTGTGCGTGTGTACCTGCATGTTTTTGCCTTATTTTTTGTTAGTTTGTCTTAAAGCAACTTAAACTTTAGGGTTGTAGACGTTCATATACTGACAGCTCTGGAAAAGTCCATTATGATAAATGTGCTGGAGTATTTCCTTATTTCTGTATCTGTGTTCCCAGTGACACTGTCCCTCCTTACCCAAGGTTACTTTTAATACAGGGACAAGAAATTATTATCCTAGTGCTCACAACAGCAATAAATGCTGCTCACTGCCAACAGAATATACCCACAATGCTGTGTGAGTCTGAGTTTGCGCAGATGGTGAAAAGTAAAAGTGGAAGGGGCAAGACTTTTATATGCTACAGTAAGCAGTTTGATATCAGAGTAAGCCAGGCGTCTTGACAGGGTTTCTTATAATAGAAGTATGAGCTTAACCGGGTTATTCTAATGAAGTTATGACACTTATATGTGTCAGTCTGAAACTGGGTTAGTTGAGTAACCGGGTTACTGAGTTCTCTAAGATGAAGATACATGAGAAAGACTCATACATATTCTATAAAACAGAATAAACAATACAGCTAAACCCAGAAAACCAAAACCAGACCCCAGGCTGCTCTGTCCCCAAGATGAGATCATTTTTTATGGGTGAGATGCACCAGTTGATGACTTAAAGACACCCACAGGGCCAGTGGGGAGAGATATTGTCCCTTTTTCCTTGTTTCTGGCACTGAAGACCTGTTCCTAGATGGATCAGAGTTCTGAGCAGTGGCAGTTTCCTTCTTGGCAGAGTTCGTCGTGGGTGTCAGCACAGGGAAATGTGGCCCATCTTATTCTGGGGGTGTTCAGCCAGCGCTGCCAAAGATAACAGGAGGCAGGCAGGCTGTTTGTTCTGCAAGCGGCATCTATCCTCTCTCTCACATGCAAGCACATAAAAACACTCACACACACTCTTTCCATCAAAAAGCTAGGGTCCCTTGTGCTATATGGTTGCACATTCACATGGTTATGGTGGCGCACATGCAGTACATATGCAAATCTGATGTTTGGGCAAGTGCATAAAGTAAATGCATGCCAACACACGCACAAATTCACCGTAAACAGACACCTGAGCTTGAAACATTTATCTTTCATAGTTTCTGTCACTGTAGGTTTGTCTGAGAAAAGACTTGTGATCAAATATTAACACACTGTCACATTGCTTCACCTTGTTGTTTTCTTACTAGGCCATAACATAGACAGTGCGACCAACATAAGTGTCTTGCTAAAAGGCCTTAGGCTACGGGATCCCAAATGCAAGAAGTTATCGAGCACAAGAGTGGTTATTGCAGAATAACATCCTAACTGTCCATGTATCTTACTTCAAAAGTCGGTGACCGGAAATTTAAATTTTTCTTAACAGAAGCAGATCCAGCGACATTGTCATTTCAGTGTAGTCTTCCATTCCATCTCATCATATAATTATGACATCCTAATTGCTATTATCAAATTCAGTGCTCTAATTATATATACATGTGCTCGCAAACGTCTGTCCCTGCCTGACAGCAGCGAGGCTTCGGCAATATCTTGCAAACAGCAGCAAACAATATTACACTTAAATAGGCCTCTTTGTGACCATATCAGTATGACATGTCATCATTGTCCTGAAATCACCAAATGAGATCACATCAGTGTGTGAGCGTGTGAGTTTCAGGGCTGAAACAAAAGGTAAGCCTTATCTCTGCCAGACATTCTTAAAGACCTAAGTCATGCTCTGTGCTGTGTTAATAGAAACAGTGGCTCCTTGTGCTCAGCAAGCCGGAGGAATGCGGCCTCTGCTTACCTGTAAACCTTCAGGCGTCCCCCTGTATCAGCCTGATAATGCCTCGACTGCATTCTCTCAACCGGGAGCTGAAATTTTGTAAACCAAATGGATTTCGAATGACTCTGCCACTGATTTGAACCCTTTGACAGGTATACGCTGCAAAAAATATCTGTCATAATAAGTCATTAAGTCTCATTCAATCTTAACATCTTGCTTTACTTACAAGTGAAAGAAATCTGCTTTGGCTATGATTATCTCACTTGCTTCTAATTGATTTTCTCTCTTTTTCTCAAGTATAAATATGTTGAAACAAGGTGAAACAGTGCAGATCATGCTGCAAGTATTAAGATGTTTCCAATGCAGTTTCACTTGTTTGAGGGATTTGTTTTCTTGGAACAAAGATAAATATGTTGAAACAAGGCAGAATAAGGCATCTGAGTCCAGTAGTATCAGGAAAATGTCACTTGATTTAAGAAAATTCTGGGAACAAGTTGATTAGCATTACCGTCTCATCCCACTGGCAGACTTTCTTCACTTGTTTAAAAAAAAAAAAAAAAAAACATTTTTTTGGGCTGAATATGCGATTCCAAATAACAGACTGGTTAAGATGGAGATGGTGTTTGAAGTTTGGGCCTTGGCTGGTCAAATGTCTCTTAGCTTTGTTTTTGTGGGCCAGCTCTAAGATATGGCACAAGAGGTTAAAATTTGTGACCAGTTTCTATTTCCTGTGTATTTGATGACACATAAGTTTGGATTTTAACAGCTGCTTTGTCAAGGTTGCTAGTTTGAATATAAATCGGATCTGTATGTATCGGGAGTGTGTTTTGATCCACCCTTGTAAAGTGCACAAATGACTAGTATGCTCTGCAATGCAGAGTGCATCACGCTGTCATGTGTCCTGACAAGCACTGTATGCTGTGTCCTCTGGTGGAAAGGAAAGGGCTGAAATGTCCTTAAGGACAACATGCACTTTTATTTTGATCTAACTTTCTCTCAGTAGCTCACAGCTCCAGGATGTGTGGGGGTTGTGTTACATTGTCGAGTTAGTCATCAACATAACAGCATCATCATCATATCTCTTGAGCTCCTGCTGGGAGGAGTCAGCACAGTGTTGTGAGAATATGAATGTATGTTTTATAACATTGTGGAAAAACTGTTATAAAATAGTGTCGCACTTCACGAATAATAGAGAGTTAATGCTGCTGAGCATGCTTGTGCCTTTGGACATGTCCATGCACTTGATAAATGGTGAACTGATCCCTGGTGACAAGACTGAGGCCAATGTGAAGATGAAGCATAATAAGAATTCAAAAGAGACAACAGCGTCAATTCATGGTTCAAGAACAATCTCTTGCTTGAGCCAAAAGCAATAGATCATTTGCTCATTTGAACTGTGTGTTGTTCCTCTATACGTACAATAGCCGACGGGAGCTACTGGATCCACTGAACCGAAAAACATACAGTAAAGGCTCTTTTGACTGTCTGAGAAAACAAATGGTAATGTATGCTGTGCCGTGCGTGTATATATATCACACTCTCCCTCCCTTCTTTCCCTCCTGGACAAACACACAGATGGGTGATGTAAACATTCAACCATAGCCTAAACAAGAGGCAAGATATTATTCTGAGAAAGAGGATGTGTTATTATTGGGGGATTATTTTAATTCTATAGTGTCTGTCCCACTCTTGGTCCATTCATCTGAACCCTATTTTTGAAGGGAACAGGGTTTGTTTTCTCACATCACATTGCTCTTTCCTCTCCCTCAAATAACCACCCTCTCTCTCCCATTCTATTGTTTCTAGAAATTGATGTTGTATTGTTTTCCAGTGTAGGGCCAAGGGCTAATGTGTGATTCCATCCCAGTTTTGTCCCTATTCTCAGATGGGATGCATGGAAAGAGGATGGGAGCAAAGTGGTGCTGGGAAGGACATGCTTCCAGAGCACAGGGGGCCATCTGCAGCGTCCCGCTACTTCCTCCTCCCCTGTCTTTCTCACGGTGGCTATAATGTATCTATGTGCATCCTTGCTACTGCTCAAAGCCCATCGGGTGGTCAGGGAAGGTTAAAGCGTTTGGACTTTGGGGCTGAGGAGACTGACCTTCTCTGTTTCCGCTGTCCTTTTTTTCCCAGCCGTTGGTCTTTGATGCTCTTGTGAAGAGTTTCCAAAATCAATGCAGGGTTGCTATTTTTTAAGTGGGCCTTGTTTTATAAAACCTTTACATTCAGAGTGGTCAGAGTGCAAGACACAGCATCACTCTCTCTGCATGTGTCTCTCCTTCTCCCCTTTGGGTGGCATGGGGACTCAATGGTTACTGTTGCTTCACAGCAGGAGGATTCTGGGTTTGAATCTCAGTTTACATTTTCTCCCATTTTTGTGTGGGTTTCCTCTCAGGTGCTCCAGTCTTCTCCCATAGTGTGAAGACACGCTGCTGAACTGAACTGGAGAATATAAATTGCCCTTAGGATTGAGTGTGTTAAAGTAATTTGGCATATGATGTAGTGTATGTATAGTATTTATAATGTATACATTTAATTCACTGTTGTCTGTATTTATGGTTGCTGGGCTTAATAGCTAAGACAGTAGCTAGTAAGGATAAATCTCAAACCAAATAAACAATGCATATAGAGTCTGGCTCACTGTCCTTATATTAAAATTAACTGTAAAAAAAAAAAAAAAAAAAACACACAAGTGACTTATTTTTATTATTATTATTGTTGTTGTTGTTGAAATTCGGATGGACTTGGCTTATAGATGAATTGCTAAATATTGCACTGGAAGTAGTGAGACAAATATAGTAAGATGAATAATATGCAAATGATACCATTTTGTAAAACCCTCTAAAACATGCTTGTGATAAAGGGCCATGTAAATAAACTATCTTTCCCTCTTTCTCTTTCTGTCTGTGTCCCTATCCTGCTCTCAATCAGTCACTCAAACTCTTTTACCCTCTAAATTGAGAAGATGAGGGCCCATCATTGCACTATTTAATGTACAGTATTCTTGCTTGTTTGTGAGTGGAAGGTAATCAAATGTGCCATCTAGCCATCAGCAGTTCACCTCTGGTGATTTTGCACCAAACCTCAGACCTACAGTATGCCTGGGCTGTTTTACAGGTACAGTAGCAGCCTGCTACAGGCTGCCGAATGAAAAAAAAGGGAAATGGCCTTTTGTTACAGTAATTGGGATTGTTTAAGCTGAACATACAGTGAAATTTTGTACCACATTAGAGCACAGCAGGGAGGATCATTAGAATTTAGCATTAAGGAGCAGAGAGAAAGAGGAAGCTGCGTGTGTGTGTGTGTGTGTGTGTGTGTGTGTGTGTGTGTGTGTGTGTGTGGAATGGGCACATAATGTTAGCAACACTCTCACTTTCTCACACAAGTGAGGATATTCAAAAACAGAAGAATTAGCGTCCCTTGATGATGATGATGTAACGCGCTTTGCCTTTCTCCGAGTCAGCAGCGCAGCTTCCCGTGGAAAACAGTGAATGAGTTTTCCTTCAACAGTCCATTCGCGGTTCCTTCCTCTCCTCTTCCCCTTCCTCTCCTGCCCCCAAAACAGGAGAAAGTGATGCATTTTATAGGACAAAAAATCCCACTCCACCTGGCTTGAGTTACTGACAGAGTTCAGCAGAAGCAGATTATTTTTTACAGCTTGGCACTCCAAAACATCTGACACACTTCCTGTTGGCCCGTTGACAAGGAAGTTGGAATGTACACCAGAATGATATAATGACGTCCCCAAATCCCAGGCTACTTTTATCAACAAATGTTGCTATTGAGAGTGTGCAACTGCAGATGTCAGTGTACAGTATAGTGGTTTATACTGTATATAATGACTGTATATAATGACACATTACTTGTGGGCTACTGGTCTGCATTAGTCAGGGGGCAGGTGGTCTGACAGTTGGTGGAAAGCGCTGAAACTTTATCCTCAGTCCCATACGAAAGTTGTAACGTAGCTACCGCATAAACAAATGTGCAGGCAGTTTAGTTTAGTGCAGTTTGCATCATGTTGATTCAGAGTTTTAAGGCGTGCTTTCAGTAGTTTTGCCTTCACCCTGTGCTGCCTCTAGGATGCAGGTTTTAACTTCATCCCTGACGAACATTCATGCCTACACTGCAAAAATCTCCATCTTAACAAGTAATTAGGTCTCATAGTCAGTGTTATAATATTCTTCTTAAAATAAATGAAAAATAATCCCACTTGTCTCCACTGCTAATATCAGTTCATACTAGAAGAATTCTTAAAACTGCATTGGAAACAGGTGGGATTATCTCATTCCACCTTATCACTTGTTTTGAGAAAAACAATATTTTTTAACATGATATGAGACTAAATGACTTGTTCAGATGGAGAGTTTTTGCAGTGTGAAATCCATCAGCGTGAACTCAGTGGCATCTGCTTTATTTCAAGAGATCGTTCTTGTTCTTTTCAGACAAGAACTGACAGTGAGTTACTTTTCAAGTAGCTTTGGATCAAAGCAGTCAGCAGGAACATTACTGTATTCTACTATTCTACTACTATATTATACTGTAGTCTGAATTATGCTGTCATTGTTAAATTTGATTACTAGTCGCTGCTAAATAAAAACTGAAAATGCTACCCACACTAACCTAAACATGACCTGACTGAAAGACACATTGGCAGTTCACAAAAACCTGTTCCCTATTACATTAATGCAATGCAAAAGAGAAAATGGTTAATGTTGAGAAGTGGCGTGATGAGAGACGTGCCAGAAAGCACACAACAATGTTGTTTTATTTAAAGTATTTCTTTTATATGTAAAATATGACTAAAAGTCAGCTGCATTTCTGATTGGTTACATTTGTGGACAAACACTGGATCAGCACATAGCTTTGTCTCAGTGGTTTTTAATGCTGCTAAACTGAGGCTCGGGGACACAAATGGAGGTTGTGCTTTTTTTTTTTGTGAGGATCATGTTTGGTCTCTTTGTCTCATCAGCCTCTGGCGCAGCGAACCGTTTCTTTAGGGAATGAGTGCGATGTTTGTTGTGTTTTGGGGCAGCAGTTAACGGGAAGCAGTGAAGGCATCTTTGTTACCCACGAAAGGAGCAGACAGAAGATTCTAGTGTTTGGCTCGGGTTGTTTTTGGTGTGAAAAGGCAGTCTGTTTGGGCAAGTGTGTGTTGTTTGTGTGAGGTTCATTTACTGGAGGTTCATTTAATGGAGTCTGTGCACGTGCACATGGATTTGGTGGCATGGGACTACTGCAGATAGGACAGATGCTTGAATTCAGGCTGCATTTTGTTAAGTGCCTGACTACAAATATTTTAACACTTTCTGTCATGAAAGCTGATTTATGTGATTTAATCAGG